>NW_028196689.1:0-2500 GCF_037176805.1 Vigna unguiculata | reverse complement strand
GCATAGCTAGAAGGCTTGGTGGGGAGTTTTGTGAAAAAATGAAATTCGTGGTTTTTGAGATGTGAGGGTTGGAAAGGCCTCCAAATGTCCCCAAATGAATACCATGAAATTCTTGGTGCACGAAAGTTTTGAGTTCGGAGGGTTTTGCACATGGCCAATGTTGGCGGTGCACCGCGGCATAGCTAGAAGGCTTGGTGGGGAGTTTTGTGAAAAAATGAAATTCGTGGTTTTTGAGATGTGAGGGTTGGAAAGGCCTCCAAATGTCCCCAAATGAGTACTGTAAAAGTGTTGGTGCACAAAAGTTTTGAATTGGATGCATTTTGCACTTGGCCAAGTTGGTCGGTGCACCGCGACTAGATAGCTTGGTGCCAAAATTTGTCAAATTTAAGACCTTGGCCAAACTGAATGAAATTTTGTGGGGAGGTTCCTGATATTGTTTAGTGGTGGACTGGAAAAAATGAGGTCGAAATTCGAAGTCTACATGTGCTTTTCTATTTTTCCCGATTTTACACATACCCGGTAAGTAAAAAAAATAAAAAAAATAGTTCCCCTTGGAGAAAAATTATGAAATTTGGTGAGCAAGGAGATACCATTATTCTACGAATTACTGCAAAAAATCGCATCAAAATTCGAAGTGTAGCCCGAGATATGGACTTATGTCTGCTCAAAAAAAGTGTATCTACTTGTACAATTTTGCCTTTTGCATATTAACCTCTTATAGGGGGGGAGTGCTCCTTGAGCCGGCCAGCTCCACACTGGCAGGTTTTAAAGGGAGCTTGATGAGGCCTCCCCCCTCACGTGGTGCGTGCGTTAGCATGTTTATCATGGCACAACTAGCCTCTTCATAGTTGTTGAGCTTTATTAATACCAACACACGGTCGTCACTGATCGTTGGTTAGCTCGGCAGCTAGTCCCTCGGATATTGTGGAAAGTTATTTTCATGCCTAGCGATGCTTGACCATGCGTCACTTGATGTTTCCATTTGCTTGCTTGCCCATGGTAGGTGGGGGGTGGACCGTCTTGTGGTGTGGTGTCTTGCGAACGTGAGGGTGTGTGAGTTGTAATCGAGATGCACTTGCTGGCTGGCTCCATGCCTTGCGTATCGAACGGTCAAGCATGCATCTCTTCCATTTTCACCCGTTGCCTTGGGTGATATTGGTTGATCAGTCCCTGTGTTGCCTACCCACTAGACGGTACTTCTGTGGTTGCTTCGAATTCTATCTTTCCATCACGAAGAGGTGTTGGAGGATCCTAATGTCACGCACGTGTTCCATCTAGTGAAACATCTCAGTGATGCACGTGTTGTGGCTAGTTCTTTTGGATGCGGTGCATTATATGAACTCGGGTTTACTTTAGCGACCCAGTTAACATAATTCGGTTGTGTCCCTTGATTGAGACGTTGTCCTTGAACTTGTTGTGAGCAATATCGTTCTTCCACAACCCGTCGTCTTGAGTGCGATGGAAGGCAAATAAGATGTGCTTTGGCATGTCATGCACGTACTCGATTGCGGGAAGTGTGAGAAAGTGTTGTTGACAACCCGTGGGAAATGGAATGTGGCAAATCGTGATGAGCTCTTCGTGGATCTGCGAAGAAGACGACCTTTGGGCCTGTTGGAAACCAGGGAGGCGATGTTGAACTGCGAAGAAGATGGACTTTTGGGTTGTTTGAATCAATGGGAGGCCACGCGAGAACTCCGAATACTATGGACTCTTGGGTTGTTGGAAGCAACGGGAGGCCCCGCTAGAACTCCGAATACTACGGACTCTTGGGTTGTTGGAAGCAAGGGGAGGCCCCGCTAGAACTCCGAATACTATGGACTCTTGGGTTGTTGGAAGCAAGGGGAGGTCCCGCTAGAACTCCGAATACTACGGACTCTTGGGTTGTTGGAAGCAAGGGGAGGCCCCGCTAGAACTCCGAATACTATGGACTCTTGGGTTGTTGGAAGCAAGGGGAGGCCCCGCTAGAACTCCGAATACTATGGACTCTTGGGTTGTTGGCAACGACAACTTGGGGGGATGACACTGGAAAAGAGTGAACTAGGCCAAACTGCGAACAAGGCAACTTGGGGGGATGACACTGGAAAAGAGTGAACTAGGCCAAACTGCGAACAAGGCAACTTGGGGGGATGATGCTGGAAAAGAGTGAACTAGACCGAACTGCGAACAAGGCAACTTGGGGGGATGACGCTGGAAAAGAGTGAACTAGGCCGAACTGCGAACAAGACAACTTGGGGGGATGATGCTGGAAAAGAGTGAACTAGGCCGAACTGCGCCCAAGGCAACTTGGGGGGATGACGCTGGAAAAGAGTGAACTTGGCCAAACTGCGAGGAGGGCAACTTAGAGGAAAGTTGGAAACGAGGGAGACTTAGCCGAACTGCGAAGAAGGCAGGTTTTTGGGAAGTTGGAATCGACTGAAGCGAATACTGAACTCCAAATACGACCGACCTTTTGGTTGTTGGCTTCCTGGGAAGCGATGTGAAACTCCAAATACGACCGACT
>NW_028196688.1:367500-370000 GCF_037176805.1 Vigna unguiculata | reverse complement strand
TGTGGAGTTTTGTGAAAAAATGAAATTCGTGGTTTTTGAGATGTGAGGGTTGGAATGGCCTCCAAATGTCCCCAAATGAATACCATGAAATTCTTGGTGCACGAAAGTTTTGAGTTCGGAGGGTTTTGCACATGGCCAAGTTGGTCGGTGCACCGCGGCATAGCTAGATGGCTTGTGTGGAGTTTTGTGAAAAAATGAAATTCGTGGTTTTTGAGATGTGAGGGTTGGAATGGCCTCCAAATGTCCCCAAATGAATACCATGAAATTCTTGGTGCACGAAAGTTTTGAGTTCGGAGGGTTTTGCACATGGCCAAGTTGGTCGGTGCACCGCGGCATAGCTAGATGGCTTGTGTGGAGTTTTGTGAAAAAAATGAATTCGTGGTTTTTGAGATGTGAGGGTTGGAATGGCCTCCAAATGTCCCCAAATGAATACCATGAAATTCTTGGTGCACGAAAGTTTTGAGTTCGGAGGGTTTTGCACATGGCCAAGTTGGTCGGTGCACCGCGGCATAGCTAGATGGCTTGTGTGGAGTTTTGTGAAAAAATGAAATTCGTGGTTTTTGAGATGTGAGGGTTGGAATGGCCTCCAAATGTCCCCAAATGAATACCATGAAATTCTTGGTGCACGAAAGTTTTGAGTTCGGGAGGGTTTTGCACATGGCCAAGTTGGTCGGTGCACCGCGGCATAGCTAGATGGCTTGTGTGGAGTTTTGTGAAAAAATGAAATTCGTGGTTTTTGAGATGTGAGGGTTGGAATGGCCTCCAAATGTCCCCAAATGAATACCATGAAATTCTTGGTGCACGAAAGTTTTGAGTTCGGAGGGTTTTGCACATGGCCAAGGTTGGCGGTGCACCGCGGCATAGCTAAATGGCTTGGTGGGGAGTTTTGTGAAAAAATGAAATTCGTGGTTTTTGAGATGTGAGGGTTGGAATGGCCTCCAAATGCCCCCAAATGAATACCATGAAATTCTTGGTGCACGAAAGTTTTGAGTTCGGAGGGTTTTGCACATGGCCAAGGTTGGCGGTGCACCACGGCATAGCTAGATGGCTTGGTGGGGAGATTTGTGAAAAATGAAATTCGTGGTTTTTGAGATGTGAGGGTTGGAAAGGCCTCCAAATGCCCCCAAATGAGTACTGTAAAAGTGTTGGTGCACAAAAGTTTTGAATTGGATGCATTTTGCACTTGGCCAAGTTGGTCGGTGCACCGCGACTAGATAGGTTGGTGCCAAAATTTGTCAAATTTAAGACCTTGGCCAAACTGAATGAAATTTTGTGGGGAGTTCCTGATATTGTTTAGTGGTGGACTGGAAAAAATGAGGTCGAAATTCGAAGTCTACATGTGCTTTTCTATTTTCTCCCGATTTTACACATACCCGGTAAGTAAAAAAAATAAAAAAAATAGTTCCCCTTCGAGAAAAATTATGAAATTTGGTGAGCAAGGAGATACCATTATTCTACGAATTACTGCAAAAAATCGCATCAAAATTCGAAGTATAGCCCGAGATATGGACTTATGTCTGCTCAAAAAAAGTGTATCTACTTGTACAATTTTGCCTTTTGCATATTAACCTCTTATAGGGGGGGAGTGCTCCTTGAGCCGGCAGCTCCACACTGGCAGGTTTTAAAGGGAGCTTGATGAGGCCTCCCCCCTCACGTGGTGCGTGCGTTAGCATGTTTATCATGGCACAACTAGCCTCTTCATAGTTGTTGAGCTTTATTAATACCAACACACGGTCGTCACTGATCGTTGGTTAGCTCGGCAGCTAGTCCCTCGGATATTGTGGAAAGTTATTTTCATGCCTAGCGATGCTTGACCCTGCGTCACTTGATGTTTCCATTTGCTTGCTTGCCCATGGTAGGTGGGGGGTGGACCGTCTTGTGGTGTGGTGTCTTGCGAACGTGAGGGTGTGTGAGTTGTAATCGAGATGCACTTGCTGGCTGGCTCCATGCCTTGCGTATCGAACGGTCAAGCATGCATCTCTTCCATTTTCACCCGTTGCCTTGGGTGATATTGGTTGATCAGTCCCTGTGTTGCCTACCCACTAGACGGTACTTCTGTGGTTGCTTCGAATTCTATCTTTCCATCACGAAGAGGTGTTGGAGGATCCCTAATGTCACGCACGTGTTCCATCTAGTGAAACATCTCAGTGATGCACGTGTTGTGGCTAGTTCTTTTGGATGCGGTGCATTATATGAACTCGGGTTTACTTTAGCGACCCAGTCAACATAATTCGGTTGTGTCCCTTGATTGAGACGTTGTCCTTGAACTTGTTGTGAACAATATCGTTCTTCCACAACCCGTCGTCTTGAGTGCGATGGAAGGCAAATAAGATGTGCTTTGGCATGTCATCGCACGTACTCGATTGCGGGAAGTGTGAGAAAGTGTTGTTGACAACCCGTGGGAAATGGAATGTGGCAAATCGTGATGAGCTCTTCGTGGATCTGCGAAGAAGACGACCTTTGGGCCTGTTGGAAACGAGGGAGGCGATGTTGAACTGCG
>NW_028196688.1:355000-357500 GCF_037176805.1 Vigna unguiculata | reverse complement strand
GAATACCATGAAATTCTTGGTGCACACGAAAGTTTTGAGTTCGGAGGGTTTTGCACATGGCCAAGGTTGGCGGTGCACCGCGGCATAGCTAAATGGCTTGGTGGGAGTTTTGTGAAAAAATGAAATTCGTGGTTTTTGAGATGTGAGGGTTGGAATGGCCTCCAAATGCCCCCAAATGAATACCATGAAATTCTTGGTGCACGAAAGTTTTGAGTTCGGAGGGTTTTGCACATGGCCAAGGTTGGCGGTGCACCACGGCATAGCTAGATGGCTTGGTGGGGAGATTTGTGAAAAAATGAAATTCGTGGTTTTTGAGATGTGAGGGTTGGAAAGGCCTCCAAATGCCCCCAAATGAGTACTGTAAAAGTGTTGGTGCACAAAAGTTTTGAATTGGATGCATTTTGCACTTGGCCAAGTTGGTCGAGTGCACCGCGACTAGATAGGTTGGTGCCAAAATTTGTCAAATTTAAGACCTTGGCCAAACTGAATGAAATTTTGTGGGGAGGTTCCTGATATTGTTTAGTGGTGGACTGGAAAAAATGAGGTCGAAATTCGACAGTCTACATGTAATTTTCTATTTTTCCCCGATTTTACACATACCCGGTAAGTAAAAAAAATAAAAAAAATAGTTCCCCTTCGAGAAAAATTATGAAATTTGGTGAGCAAGAGATACCATTATTCTACGAATTACTGCAAAAAATCGCATCAAAATTCGAAGTATAGCCCGAGATATGGACTTATGTCTGCCTCAAAAAAGTGTATCTACTTGTACAATTTTGCCTTTTGCATATTAACCTCTTATAGGGGGGGAGTGCTCCTTGAGCCGGCCAGCTCCACACTGGCAGGTTTTAAAGGGAGCTTGATGAGGCCTCCCCCCTCACGTGGTGCGTGCGTTAGCATGTTTATCATGGCACAACTAGCCTCTTCATAGTTGTTGAGCTTTATTAATACCAACACCACGGTCGTCACTGATCGTTGGTTAGCTCGGCAGCTAGTCCCTCGGATATTGTGGAAAGTTATTTTCATGCCTAGCGATGCTTGACCCTGCGTCACTTGATGTTTCCATTTGCTTGCTTGCCCATGGTAGGTGGGGGGTGGACCGTCTTGTGGTGTGGTGTCTTGCGAACGTGTGGGTGTGTGAGTTGTAATCGAGATGCACTTGCTGGCTGGCTCCATGCCTTGCGTATCGAACGGTCAAGCATGCATCTCTTCCATTTTCACCCGTTGCCTTGGGTGATATTGGTTGATCAGTCCCTGTGTTGCCTACCCACTAGACGGTACTTTCTGTGGTTGCTTCGAATTCTATCTTTCCATCACGAAGAGGTGTTGGAGGATCCTAATGTCACGCACGTGTTCCATCTAGTGAAACATCTCAGTGATGCACGTGTTGTGGCTAGTTCTTTTGGATGCGGTGCATTATATGAACTCGGGTTTACTTTAGCGACCCAGTCAACATAATTCGGTTGTGTCCCTTGATTGAGACGTTGTCCTTGAACTTGTTGTGAACAATATCGTTCTTCCACAACCGTCGTCTTGAGTGCGATGGAAGGCAAATAAGATGTGCTTTGGCATGTCATGCACGTACTCGATTCGGGAAGTGTGAGAAAGTGTTGTTGACAACCCGTGGGAAATGGAATGTGGCAAAATCGTGATGAGCTCTTCGTGGATCTGCGAAGAAGACGACCTTTGGGCCTGTTGGAAACGAGGGAGGCGATGTTGAACTGCGAAGAAGATGGACTTTTGGTTGTTTGAATCAATGGGAGGCCACGCGAGGAACTCCGAATACTATGGACTCTTGGGTTGTTGGAAGCAACGGGAGGCCCCGCTAGAACTCCGAATACTACGGACTCTTGGGTTGTTGGAAGCAAGGGGAGGCCCCGCTAGAACTCCGAATACTATGGACTCTTGGGTTGTTGGAAGCAAGGGGAGGTCCCGCTAGAACTCCGAATACTACGGACTCTTGGGTTGTTGGAAGCAAGGGGAGGCCCCGCTAGAACTCCGAATACTATGGACTCTTGGGTTGTTGGAAGCAAGGGGAGGCCCCCGCTAGAACTCCGAATACTATGGACTCTTGGGTTGTTGGCAACGACAACTTGGGGGGATGACACTGGAAAAGAGTGAACTAGGCCAAACTGCGAACAAGGCAACTTGGGGGGATGACACTGGAAAAGAGTGAACTAGGCCAAACTGCGAACAAGGCAACTTGGGGGGATGATGCTGGAAAAGAGTGAACTAGACCGAACTGCGAACAAGGCAACTTGGGGGATGACGCTGGAAAAGAGTGAACTAGGCCGAACTGCGAACAAGACAACTTGGGGGGATGATGCTGGAAAAGAGTGAACTAGGCCGAACTGCGCCCAAGGCAACTTGGGGGGATGACGCTGGAAAAGAGTGAACTTGGCCAAACTGCGAGGAGGGCAACTTAGAGGAAAGTTGGAAACGAGGGAGACTTAGCCGAACTGCGAAGAAGGCAGGTTTTTGGGAAGTTGGAATCGACTGA
>NW_028196688.1:322500-325000 GCF_037176805.1 Vigna unguiculata | reverse complement strand
AAATGTCCCCAAATGAATACCATGAAATTCTTGGTGCACGAAAGTTTTGAGTTCGGAGGGTTTTGCACATGGCCAAGTTGGTCGGTGCACCGCGGCATAGCTAGATGGCTTGTGTGGAGTTTTGTGAAAAAATGAAATTCGTGGTTTTTGAGATGTGAGGGTTGGAATGGCCTCCAAATGTCCCCAAATGAATACCATGAAATTCTTGGTGCACGAAAGTTTTGAGTTCGGAGGGTTTTGCACATGGCCAAGGTTGGCGGTGCACCGCGGCATAGCTAAATGGCTTGGTGGGGAGTTTTGTGAAAAAATGAAATTCGTGGTTTTTGAGATGTGAGGGTTGGAATGGCCTCCAAATGCCCCCAAATGAATACCATGAAATTCTTGGTGCACGAAAGTTTTGAGTTCGGAGGGTTTTGCACATGGCCAAGGTTGGCGGTGCACCACGGCATAGCTAGATGGCTTGGTGGGGAGATTTGTGAAAAAATGAAATTCGTGGTTTTTGAGATGTGAGGGTTGGAAAGGCCTCCAAATGCCCCCAAATGAGTACTGTAAAAGTGTTGGTGCACAAAAGTTTTGAATTGGATGCATTTTGCACTTGGCCAAGTTGGTCGGTGCACCGCGACTAGATAGGTTGGTGCCAAAATTTGTCAAATTTAAGACCTTGGCCAAACTGAATGAAATTTTGTGGGGAGGTTCCTGATATTGTTTAGTGGTGGACTGGAAAAAATGAGGTCGAAATTCGAAGTCTACATGTGCTTTTCTATTTTTCCCGATTTTACACATACCCGGTAAGTAAAAAAAATAAAAAAAATAGTTCCCCTTCGAGAAAAATTATGAAATTTGGTGAGCAAGGAGATACCATTATTCTACGAATTACTGCAAAAAATCGCATCAAAATTCGAAGTATAGCCCGAGATATGGACTTATGTCTGCTCAAAAAAAGTGTATCTACTTGTACAATTTTGCCTTTTGCATATTAACCTCTTATAGGGGGGGAGTGCTCCTTGAGCCGGCCAGCTCCACACTGGCAGGTTTTAAAGGGAGCTTGATGAGGCCTCCCCCCTCACGTGGTGCGTGCGTTAGCATGTTTATCATGGCACAACTAGCCTCTTCATAGTTGTTGAGCTTTATTAATACCAACACACGGTCGTCACTGATCGTTGGTTAGCTCGGCAGCTAGTCCCTCGGATATTGTGGAAAGTTATTTTCATGCCTAGCGATGCTTGACCCTGCGTCACTTGATGTTTCCATTTGCTTGCTTGCCCATGGTAGGTGGGGGGTGGACCGTCTTGTGGTGTGGTGTCTTGCGAACGTGAGGGTGTGTGAGTTGTAATCGAGATGCACTTGCTGGCTGGCTCCATGCCTTGCGTATCGAACGGTCAAGCATGCATCTCTTCCATTTTCACCCGTTGCCTTGGGTGATATTGGTTGATCAGTCCCTGTGTTGCCTACCCACTAGACGGTACTTCTGTGGTTGCTTCGAATTCTATCTTTCCATCACGAAGAGGTGTTGGAGGATCCTAATGTCACGCACGTGTTCCATCTAGTGAAACATCTCAGTGATGCACGTGTTGTGGCTAGTTCTTTTGGATGCGGTGCATTATATGAACTCGGGTTTACTTTAGCGACCCAGTCAACATAATTCGGTTGTGTCCCTTGATTGAGACGTTGTCCTTGAACTTGTTGTGAACAATATCGTTCTTCCACAACCCGTCGTCTTGAGTGCGATGGAAGGCAAATAAGATGTGCTTTGGCATGTCATGCACGTACTCGATTGCGGGAAGTGTGAGAAAGTGTTGTTGACAACCCGTGGGAAATGGAATGTGGCAAATCGTGATGAGCTCTTCGTGGATCTGCGAAGAAGACGACCTTTGGGCCTGTTGGAAACGAGGGAGGCGATGTTGAACTGCGAAGAAGATGGACTTTTGGGTTGTTTGAATCAATGGGAGGCCACGCGAGAACTCCGAATACTATGGACTCTTCGGTTGTTGGAAGCAACGGGAGGCCCCGCTAGAACTCCGAATACTACGGACTCTTGGGTTGTTGGAAGCAAGGGGAGGCCCCGCTAGAACTCCGAATACTATGGACTCTTGGGTTGTTGGAAGCAAGGGGAGGTCCCGCTAGAACTCCGAATACTACGGACTCTTGGGTTGTTGGAAGCAAGGGGAGGCCCCGCTAGAACTCCGAATACTATGGACTCTTGGGTTGTTGGAAGCAAGGGGAGGCCCCGCTAGAACTCCGAATACTATGGACTCTTGGGTTGTTGGCAACGACAACTTGGGGGGATGACACTGGAAAAGAGTGAACTAGGCCAAACTGCGAACAAGGCAACTTGGGGGGATGACACTGGAAAAGAGTGAACTAGGCCAAACTGCGAACAAGGCAACTTGGGGGGATGATGCTGGAAAAGAGTGAACTAGACCGAACTGCGAACAAGGCAACTTGGGGGGATGACGCTGGAAAAGAGTGAATTAGGCCGAACTGCGAACAAGACAACTTG
>NW_028196688.1:300000-302500 GCF_037176805.1 Vigna unguiculata | reverse complement strand
TGAAAAAATGAAATTCGTGGTTTTTGAGATGTGAGGGTTGGAATGGCCTCCAAATGTCCCCAAATGAATACCATGAAATTCTTGGTGCACGAAAGTTTTGAGTTCGGAGGGTTTTGCACATGGCCAAGTTGGTCGGTGCACCGCGGCATAGCTAGATGGCTTGTGTGGAGTTTTGTGAAAAAATGAAATTCGTGGTTTTTGAGATGTGAGGGTTGGAATGGCCTCCAAATGTCCCCAAATGAATACCATGAAATTCTTGGTGCACGAAAGTTTTGAGTTCGGAGGGTTTTGCACATGGCCAAGTTGGTCGGTGCACCGCGGCATAGCTAGATGGCTTGTGTGGAGTTTTGTGAAAAAATGAAATTCGTGGTTTTTGAGATGTGAGGGTTGGAATGGCCTCCAAATGTCCCCAAATGAATACCATGAAATTCTTGGTGCACGAAAGTTTTGAGTTCGGAGGGTTTTGCACATGGCCAAGTTGGTCGGTGCACCGCGGCATAGCTAGATGGCTTGTGTGGAGTTTTGTGAAAAAATGAAATTCGTGGTTTTTGAGATGTGAGGGTTGGAATGGCCTCCAAATGTCCCCAAATGAATACCATGAAATTCTTGGTGCACGAAAGTTTTGAGTTCGGAGGGTTTTGCACATGGCCAAGGTTGGCGGTGCACCGCGGCATAGCTAAATGGCTTGGTGGGGAGTTTTGTGAAAAAATGAAATTCGTGGTTTTTGAGATGTGAGGGTTGGAATGGCCTCCAAATGCCCCCAAATGAATACCATGAAATTCTTGGTGCACGAAAGTTTTGAGTTCGGAGGGTTTTGCACATGGCCAAGGTTGGCGGTGCACCACGGCATAGCTAGATGGCTTGGTGGGGAGATTTGTGAAAAAATGAAATTCGTGGTTTTTGAGATGTGAGGGTTGGAAAGGCCTCCAAATGCCCCCAAATGAGTACTGTAAAAGTGTTGGTGCACAAAAGTTTTGAATTGGATGCATTTTGCACTTGGCCAAGTTGGTCGGTGCACCGCGACTAGATAGGTTGGTGCCAAAATTTGTCAAATTTAAGACCTTGGCCAAACTGAATGAAATTTTGTGGGGAGGTTCCTGATATTGTTTAGTGGTGGACTGGAAAAAATGAGGTCGAAATTCGAAGTCTACATGTGCTTTTCTATTTTTCCCGATTTTACACATACCCGGTAAGTAAAAAAAATAAAAAAAATAGTTCCCCTTCGAGAAAAATTATGAAATTTGGTGAGCAAGGAGATACCATTATTCTACGAATTACTGCAAAAAATCGCATCAAAATTCGAAGTATAGCCCGAGATATGGACTTATGTCTGCTCAAAAAAAGTGTATCTACTTGTACAATTTTGCCTTTTGCATATTAACCTCTTATAGGGGGGGAGTGCTCCTTGAGCCGGCCAGCTCCACACTGGCAGGTTTTAAAGGGAGCTTGATGAGGCCTCCCCCCTCACGTGGTGCGTGCGTTAGCATGTTTATCATGGCACAACTAGCCTCTTCATAGTTGTTGAGCTTTATTAATACCAACACACGGTCGTCACTGATCGTTGGTTAGCTCGGCAGCTAGTCCCTCGGATATTGTGGAAAGTTATTTTCATGCCTAGCGATGCTTGACCCTGCGTCACTTGATGTTTCCATTTGCTTGCTTGCCCATGGTAGGTGGGGGGTGGACCGTCTTGTGGTGTGGTGTCTTGCGAACGTGAGGGTGTGTGAGTTGTAATCGAGATGCACTTGCTGGCTGGCTCCATGCCTTGCGTATCGAACGGTCAAGCATGCATCTCTTCCATTTTCACCCGTTGCCTTGGGTGATATTGGTTGATCAGTCCCTGTGTTGCCTACCCACTAGACGGTACTTCTGTGGTTGCTTCGAATTCTATCTTTCCATCACGAAGAGGTGTTGGAGGATCCTAATGTCACGCACGTGTTCCATCTAGTGAAACATCTCAGTGATGCACGTGTTGTGGCTAGTTCTTTTGGATGCGGTGCATTATATGAACTCGGGTTTACTTTAGCGACCCAGTCAACATAATTCGGTTGTGTCCCTTGATTGAGACGTTGTCCTTGAACTTGTTGTGAACAATATCGTTCTTCCACAACCCGTCGTCTTGAGTGCGATGGAAGGCAAATAAGATGTGCTTTGGCATGTCATGCACGTACTCGATTGCGGGAAGTGTGAGAAAGTGTTGTTGACAACCCGTGGGAAATGGAATGTGGCAAATCGTGATGAGCTCTTCGTGGATCTGCGAAGAAGACGACCTTTGGGCCTGTTGGAAACGAGGGAGGCGATGTTGAACTGCGAAGAAGATGGACTTTTGGGTTGTTTGAATCAATGGGAGGCCACGCGAGAACTCCGAATACTATGGACTCTTGGGTTGTTGGAAGCAACGGGAGGCCCCGCTAGAACTCCGAATACTACGGACTCTTGGGTTGTTGGAAGCAAGGGGAGGCCCCGCTAGAACTCCGAATACTATGGACTCTTGGGTTGT
>NW_028196688.1:277500-280000 GCF_037176805.1 Vigna unguiculata | reverse complement strand
AGTTGGTCGGTGCACCGCGGCATAGCTAGATGGCTTGTGTGGAGTTTTGTGAAAAAATGAAATTCGTGGTTTTTGAGATGTGAGGGTTGGAATGGCCTCCAAATGTCCCCAAATGAATACCATGAAATTCTTGGTGCACGAAAGTTTTGAGTTCGGAGGGTTTTGCACATGGCCAAGTTGGTCGGTGCACCGCGGCATAGCTAGATGGCTTGTGTGGAGTTTTGTGAAAAAATGAAATTCGTGGTTTTTGAGATGTGAGGGTTGGAATGGCCTCCAAATGTCCCCAAATGAATACCATGAAATTCTTGGTGCACGAAAGTTTTGAGTTCGGAGGGTTTTGCACATGGCCAAGTTGGTCGGTGCACCGCGGCATAGCTAGATGGCTTGTGTGGAGTTTTGTGAAAAAATGAAATTCGTGGTTTTTGAGATGTGAGGGTTGGAATGGCCTCCAAATGTCCCCAAATGAATACCATGAAATTCTTGGTGCACGAAAGTTTTGAGTTCGGAGGGTTTTGCACATGGCCAAGGTTGGCGGTGCACCGCGGCATAGCTAAATGGCTTGGTGGGGAGTTTTGTGAAAAAATGAAATTCGTGGTTTTTGAGATGTGAGGGTTGGAATGGCCTCCAAATGCCCCCAAATGAATACCATGAAATTCTTGGTGCACGAAAGTTTTGAGTTCGGAGGGTTTTGCACATGGCCAAGGTTGGCGGTGCACCACGGCATAGCTAGATGGCTTGGTGGGGAGATTTGTGAAAAAATGAAATTCGTGGTTTTTGAGATGTGAGGGTTGGAAAGGCCTCCAAATGCCCCCAAATGAGTACTGTAAAAGTGTTGGTGCACAAAAGTTTTGAATTGGATGCATTTTGCACTTGGCCAAGTTGGTCGGTGCACCGCGACTAGATAGGTTGGTGCCAAAATTTGTCAAATTTAAGACCTTGGCCAAACTGAATGAAATTTTGTGGGGAGGTTCCTGATATTGTTTAGTGGTGGACTGGAAAAAATGAGGTCGAAATTCGAAGTCTACATGTGCTTTTCTATTTTTCCCGATTTTACACATACCCGGTAAGTAAAAAAAATAAAAAAAATAGTTCCCCTTCGAGAAAAATTATGAAATTTGGTGAGCAAGGAGATACCATTATTCTACGAATTACTGCAAAAAATCGCATCAAAATTCGAAGTATAGCCCGAGATATGGACTTATGTCTGCTCAAAAAAAGTGTATCTACTTGTACAATTTTGCCTTTTGCATATTAACCTCTTATAGGGGGGGAGTGCTCCTTGAGCCGGCCAGCTCCACACTGGCAGGTTTTAAAGGGAGCTTGATGAGGCCTCCCCCCTCACGTGGTGCGTGCGTTAGCATGTTTATCATGGCACAACTAGCCTCTTCATAGTTGTTGAGCTTTATTAATACCAACACACGGTCGTCACTGATCGTTGGTTAGCTCGGCAGCTAGTCCCTCGGATATTGTGGAAAGTTATTTTCATGCCTAGCGATGCTTGACCCTGCGTCACTTGATGTTTCCATTTGCTTGCTTGCCCATGGTAGGTGGGGGGTGGACCGTCTTGTGGTGTGGTGTCTTGCGAACGTGAGGGTGTGTGAGTTGTAATCGAGATGCACTTGCTGGCTGGCTCCATGCCTTGCGTATCGAACGGTCAAGCATGCATCTCTTCCATTTTCACCCGTTGCCTTGGGTGATATTGGTTGATCAGTCCCTGTGTTGCCTACCCACTAGACGGTACTTCTGTGGTTGCTTCGAATTCTATCTTTCCATCACGAAGAGGTGTTGGAGGATCCTAATGTCACGCACGTGTTCCATCTAGTGAAACATCTCAGTGATGCACGTGTTGTGGCTAGTTCTTTTGGATGCGGTGCATTATATGAACTCGGGTTTACTTTAGCGACCCAGTCAACATAATTCGGTTGTGTCCCTTGATTGAGACGTTGTCCTTGAACTTGTTGTGAACAATATCGTTCTTCCACAACCCGTCGTCTTGAGTGCGATGGAAGGCAAATAAGATGTGCTTTGGCATGTCATGCACGTACTCGATTGCGGGAAGTGTGAGAAAGTGTTGTTGACAACCCGTGGGAAATGGAATGTGGCAAATCGTGATGAGCTCTTCGTGGATCTGCGAAGAAGACGACCTTTGGGCCTGTTGGAAACGAGGGAGGCGATGTTGAACTGCGAAGAAGATGGACTTTTGGGTTGTTTGAATCAATGGGAGGCCACGCGAGAACTCCGAATACTATGGACTCTTGGGTTGTTGGAAGCAACGGGAGGCCCCGCTAGAACTCCGAATACTACGGACTCTTGGGTTGTTGGAAGCAAGGGGAGGCCCCGCTAGAACTCCGAATACTATGGACTCTTGGGTTGTTGGAAGCAAGGGGAGGTCCCGCTAGAACTCCGAATACTACGGACTCTTGGGTTGTTGGAAGCAAGGGGAGGCCCCGCTAGAACTCCGAATACTATGGACTCTTGGGTTGTTGGAAGCAAGGGGAGG
>NW_028196688.1:255000-257500 GCF_037176805.1 Vigna unguiculata | reverse complement strand
ATTCTTGGTGCACGAAAGTTTTGAGTTCGGAGGGTTTTGCACATGGCCAAGTTGGTCGGTGCACCGCGGCATAGCTAGATGGCTTGTGTGGAGTTTTGTGAAAAAATGAAATTCGTGGTTTTTGAGATGTGAGGGTTGGAATGGCCTCCAAATGTCCCCAAATGAATACCATGAAATTCTTGGTGCACGAAAGTTTTGAGTTCGGAGGGTTTTGCACATGGCCAAGTTGGTCGGTGCACCGCGGCATAGCTAGATGGCTTGTGTGGAGTTTTGTGAAAAAATGAAATTCGTGGTTTTTGAGATGTGAGGGTTGGAATGGCCTCCAAATGTCCCCAAATGAATACCATGAAATTCTTGGTGCACGAAAGTTTTGAGTTCGGAGGGTTTTGCACATGGCCAAGGTTGGCGGTGCACCGCGGCATAGCTAAATGGCTTGGTGGGGAGTTTTGTGAAAAAATGAAATTCGTGGTTTTTGAGATGTGAGGGTTGGAATGGCCTCCAAATGCCCCCAAATGAATACCATGAAATTCTTGGTGCACGAAAGTTTTGAGTTCGGAGGGTTTTGCACATGGCCAAGGTTGGCGGTGCACCACGGCATAGCTAGATGGCTTGGTGGGGAGATTTGTGAAAAAATGAAATTCGTGGTTTTTGAGATGTGAGGGTTGGAAAGGCCTCCAAATGCCCCCAAATGAGTACTGTAAAAGTGTTGGTGCACAAAAGTTTTGAATTGGATGCATTTTGCACTTGGCCAAGTTGGTCGGTGCACCGCGACTAGATAGGTTGGTGCCAAAATTTGTCAAATTTAAGACCTTGGCCAAACTGAATGAAATTTTGTGGGGAGGTTCCTGATATTGTTTAGTGGTGGACTGGAAAAAATGAGGTCGAAATTCGAAGTCTACATGTGCTTTTCTATTTTTCCCGATTTTACACATACCCGGTAAGTAAAAAAAATAAAAAAAATAGTTCCCCTTCGAGAAAAATTATGAAATTTGGTGAGCAAGGAGATACCATTATTCTACGAATTACTGGAAAAAATCGCATCAAAATTCGAAGTATAGCCCGAGATATGGACTTATGTCTGCTCAAAAAAAGTGTATCTACTTGTACAATTTTGCCTTTTGCATATTAACCTCTTATAGGGGGGGAGTGCTCCTTGAGCCGGCCAGCTCCACACTGGCAGGTTTTAAAGGGAGCTTGATGAGGCCTCCCCCCTCACGTGGTGCGTGCGTTAGCATGTTTATCATGGCACAACTAGCCTCTTCATAGTTGTTGAGCTTTATTAATACCAACACACGGTCGTCACTGATCGTTGGTTAGCTCGGCAGCTAGTCCCTCGGATATTGTGGAAAGTTATTTTCATGCCTAGCGATGCTTGACCCTGCGTCACTTGATGTTTCCATTTGCTTGCTTGCCCATGGTAGGTGGGGGGTGGACCGTCTTGTGGTGTGGTGTCTTGCGAACGTGAGGGTGTGTGAGTTGTAATCGAGATGCACTTGCTGGCTGGCTCCATGCCTTGCGTATCGAACGGTCAAGCATGCATCTCTTCCATTTTCACCCGTTGCCTTGGGTGATATTGGTTGATCAGTCCCTGTGTTGCCTACCCACTAGACGGTACTTCTGTGGTTGCTTCGAATTCTATCTTTCCATCACGAAGAGGTGTTGGAGGATCCTAATGTCACGCACGTGTTCCATCTAGTGAAACATCTCAGTGATGCACGTGTTGTGGCTAGTTCTTTTGGATGCGGTGCATTATATGAACTCGGGTTTACTTTAGCGACCCAGTCAACATAATTCGGTTGTGTCCCTTGATTGAGACGTTGTCCTTGAACTTGTTGTGAACAATATCGTTCTTCCACAACCCGTCGTCTTGAGTGCGATGGAAGGCAAATAAGATGTGCTTTGGCATGTCATGCACGTACTCGATTGCGGGAAGTGTGAGAAAGTGTTGTTGACAACCCGTGGGAAATGGAATGTGGCAAATCGTGATGAGCTCTTCGTGGATCTGCGAAGAAGACGACCTTTGGGCCTGTTGGAAACGAGGGAGGCGATGTTGAACTGCGAAGAAGATGGACTTTTGGGTTGTTTGAATCAATGGGAGGCCACGCGAGAACTCCGAATACTATGGACTCTTGGGTTGTTGGAAGCAACGGGAGGCCCCGCTAGAACTCCGAATACTACGGACTCTTGGGTTGTTGGAAGCAAGGGGAGGCCCCGCTAGAACTCCGAATACTATGGACTCTTGGGTTGTTGGAAGCAAGGGGAGGTCCCGCTAGAACTCCGAATACTACGGACTCTTGGGTTGTTGGAAGCAAGGGGAGGCCCCGCTAGAACTCCGAATACTATGGACTCTTGGGTTGTTGGAAGCAAGGGGAGGCCCCGCTAGAACTCCGAATACTATGGACTCTTGGGTTGTTGGCAACGACAACTTGGGGGGATGACACTGGAAAAGAGTGAACTAGGCCAAACTGCGAACAAGGCAACTTGGGGGGATGACACTGGA
>NW_028196688.1:210000-212500 GCF_037176805.1 Vigna unguiculata | reverse complement strand
CTTGTGTGGAGTTTTGTGAAAAAATGAAATTCGTGGTTTTTGAGGTGTGAGGGTTGGAATGGCCTCCAAATGCCCCCAAATGAATACCATGAAATTCTTGGTGCACGAAAGTTTTGAGTTCGGAGGGTTTTGCACATGGCCAAGTTGGTCGGTGCACCGCGGCATAGCTAGAAGGCTTGGTGGGAGTTTTGTGAAAAAATGAAATTCGTGGTTTTTGAGGTGTGAGGGTTGGAATGGCCTCCAAATGTCCCCAAATGAATACCATGAAATTCTTGGTGCACGAAAGTTTTGAGTTCGGAGGGTTTTGCACATGGCCAAGTTGGTCGGTGCACCGCGGCATAGCTAGATGGCTTGTGTGGAGTTTTGTGAAAAAATGAAATTCGTGGTTTTTGAGGTGTGAGGGTTGGAATGGCCTCCAAATGTCCCCAAATGAATACCATGAAATTCTTGGTGCACGAAAGTTTTGAGTTCGGAGGGTTTTGCACATGGCCAAGTTGGTCGGTGCACCGCGGCATAGCTAGATGGCTTGTGTGGAGTTTTGTGAAAAAATGAAATTCGTGGTTTTTGAGATGTGAGGGTTGGAATGGCCTCCAAATGTCCCCAAATGAATACCATGAAATTCTTGGTGCACGAAAGTTTTGAGTTCGGAGGGTTTTGCACATGGCCAAGTTGGTCGGTGCACCGCGGCATAGCTAGATGGCTTGTGTGGAGTTTTGTGAAAAAATGAAATTCGTGGTTTTTGAGATGTGAGGGTTGGAATGGCCTCCAAATGTCCCCAAATGAATACCATGAAATTCTTGGTGCACGAAAGTTTTGAGTTCGGAGGGTTTTGCACATGGCCAAGTTGGTCGGTGCACCGCGGCATAGCTAGATGGCTTGTGTGGAGTTTTGTGAAAAAATGAAATTCGTGGTTTTTGAGATGTGAGGGTTGGAATGGCCTCCAAATGTCCCCAAATGAATACCATGAAATTCTTGGTGCACGAAAGTTTTGAGTTCGGAGGGTTTTGCACATGGCCAAGTTGGTCGGTGCACCGCGGCATAGCTAGATGGCTTGTGTGGAGTTTTGTGAAAAAATGAAATTCGTGGTTTTTGAGATGTGAGGGTTGGAATGGCCTCCAAATGTCCCCAAATGAATACCATGAAATTCTTGGTGCACGAAAGTTTTGAGTTCGGAGGGTTTTGCACATGGCCAAGTTGGTCGGTGCACCGCGGCATAGCTAGATGGCTTGTGTGGAGTTTTGTGAAAAAATGAAATTCGTGGTTTTTGAGATGTGAGGGTTGGAATGGCCTCCAAATGTCCCCAAATGAATACCATGAAATTCTTGGTGCACGAAAGTTTTGAGTTCGGAGGGTTTTGCACATGGCCAAGGTTGGCGGTGCACCGCGGCATAGCTAAATGGCTTGGTGGGGAGTTTTGTGAAAAAATGAAATTCGTGGTTTTTGAGATGTGAGGGTTGGAATGGCCTCCAAATGCCCCCAAATGAATACCATGAAATTCTTGGTGCACGAAAGTTTTGAGTTCGGAGGGTTTTGCACATGGCCAAGGTTGGCGGTGCACCACGGCATAGCTAGATGGCTTGGTGGGGAGATTTGTGAAAAAATGAAATTCGTGGTTTTTGAGATGTGAGGGTTGGAAAGGCCTCCAAATGCCCCCAAATGAGTACTGTAAAAGTGTTGGTGCACAAAAGTTTTGAATTGGATGCATTTTGCACTTGGCCAAGTTGGTCGGTGCACCGCGACTAGATAGGTTGGTGCCAAAATTTGTCAAATTTAAGACCTTGGCCAAACTGAATGAAATTTTGTGGGGAGGTTCCTGATATTGTTTAGTGGTGGACTGGAAAAAATGAGGTCGAAATTCGAAGTCTACATGTGCTTTTCTATTTTTCCCGATTTTACACATACCCGGTAAGTAAAAAAAATAAAAAAAATAGTTCCCCTTCGAGAAAAATTATGAAATTTGGTGAGCAAGGAGATACCATTATTCTACGAATTACTGCAAAAAATCGCATCAAAATTCGAAGTATAGCCCGAGATATGGACTTATGTCTGCTCAAAAAAAGTGTATCTACTTGTACAATTTTGCCTTTTGCATATTAACCTCTTATAGGGGGGGAGTGCTCCTTGAGCCGGCCAGCTCCACACTGGCAGGTTTTAAAGGGAGCTTGATGAGGCCTCCCCCCTCACGTGGTGCGTGCGTTAGCATGTTTATCATGGCACAACTAGCCTCTTCATAGTTGTTGAGCTTTATTAATACCAACACACGGTCGTCACTGATCGTTGGTTAGCTCGGCAGCTAGTCCCTCGGATATTGTGGAAAGTTATTTTCATGCCTAGCGATGCTTGACCCTGCGTCACTTGATGTTTCCATTTGCTTGCTTGCCCATGGTAGGTGGGGGGTGGACCGTCTTGTGGTGTGGTGTCTTGCGAACGTGAGGGTGTGTGAGTTGTAATCGAGATGCACTTGCTGGCTGGCTCCATGCCTTGCGTATCGAACGGTCAA
>NW_028196688.1:177500-180000 GCF_037176805.1 Vigna unguiculata | reverse complement strand
CATGGCCAAGTTGGTCGGTGCACCGCGGCATAGCTAGATGGCTTGTGTGGAGTTTTGTGAAAAAATGAAATTCGTGGTTTTTGAGGTGTGAGGGTTGGAATGGCCTCCAAATGTCCCCAAATGAATACCATGAAATTCTTGGTGCACGAAAGTTTTGAGTTCGGAGGGTTTTGCACATGGCCAAGTTGGTCGGTGCACCGCGGCATAGCTAGATGGCTTGTGTGGAGTTTTGTGAAAAAATGAAATTCGTGGTTTTTGAGATGTGAGGGTTGGAATGGCCTCCAAATGTCCCCAAATGAATACCATGAAATTCTTGGTGCACGAAAGTTTTGAGTTCGGAGGGTTTTGCACATGGCCAAGTTGGTCGGTGCACCGCGGCATAGCTAGATGGCTTGTGTGGAGTTTTGTGAAAAAATGAAATTCGTGGTTTTTGAGATGTGAGGGTTGGAATGGCCTCCAAATGTCCCCAAATGAATACCATGAAATTCTTGGTGCACGAAAGTTTTGAGTTCGGAGGGTTTTGCACATGGCCAAGTTGGTCGGTGCACCGCGGCATAGCTAGATGGCTTGTGTGGAGTTTTGTGAAAAAATGAAATTCGTGGTTTTTGAGATGTGAGGGTTGGAATGGCCTCCAAATGTCCCCAAATGAATACCATGAAATTCTTGGTGCACGAAAGTTTTGAGTTCGGAGGGTTTTGCACATGGCCAAGTTGGTCGGTGCACCGCGGCATAGCTAGATGGCTTGTGTGGAGTTTTGTGAAAAAATGAAGTTCGTGGTTTTTGAGATGTGAGGGTTGGAATGGCCTCCAAATGTCCCCAAATGAATACCATGAAATTCTTGGTGCACGAAAGTTTTGAGTTCGGAGGGTTTTGCACATGGCCAAGTTGGTCGGTGCACCGCGGCATAGCTAGATGGCTTGTGTGGAGTTTTGTGAAAAAATGAAATTCGTGGTTTTTGAGGTGTGAGGGTTGGAATGGCCTCCAAATGTCCCCAAATGAATACCATGAAATTCTTGGTGCACGAAAGTTTTGAGTTCGGAGGGTTTTGCACATGGCCAAGGTTGGCGGTGCACCGCGGCATAGCTAAATGGCTTGGTGGGGAGTTTTGTGAAAAAATGAAATTCGTGGTTTTTGAGATGTGAGGGTTGGAAAGGCCTCCAAATGCCCCCAAATGAGTACTGTAAAAGTGTTGGTGCACAAAAGTTTTGAATTGGATGCATTTTGCACTTGGCCAAGTTGGTCGGTGCACCGCGACTAGATAGGTTGGTGCCAAAATTTGTCAAATTTAAGACCTTGGCCAAACTGAATGAAATTTTGTGGGGAGGTTCCTGATATTGTTTAGTGGTGGACTGGAAAAAATGAGGTCGAAATTCGAAGTCTACATGTGCTTTTCTATTTTTCCCGATTTTACACATACCCGGTAAGTAAAAAAAATAAAAAAAATAGTTCCCCTTCGAGAAAAATTATGAAATTTGGTGAGCAAGGAGATACCATTATTCTACGAATTACTGCAAAAAATCGCATCAAAATTCGAAGTATAGCCCGAGATATGGACTTATGTCTGCTCAAAAAAAGTGTATCTACTTGTACAATTTTGCCTTTTGCATATTAACCTCTTATAGGGGGGGAGTGCTCCTTGAGCCGGCCAGCTCCACACTGGCAGGTTTTAAAGGGAGCTTGATGAGGCCTCCCCCCTCACGTGGTGCGTGCGTTAGCATGTTTATCATGGCACAACTAGCCTCTTCATAGTTGTTGAGCTTTATTAATACCAACACACGGTCGTCACTGATCGTTGGTTAGCTCGGCAGCTAGTCCCTCGGATATTGTGGAAAGTTATTTTCATGCCTAGCGATGCTTGACCCTGCGTCACTTGATGTTTCCATTTGCTTGCTTGCCCATGGTAGGTGGGGGGTGGACCGTCTTGTGGTGTGGTGTCTTGCGAACGTGAGGGTGTGTGAGTTGTAATCGAGATGCACTTGCTGGCTGGCTCCATGCCTTGCGTATCGAACGGTCAAGCATGCATCTCTTCCATTTTCACCCGTTGCCTTGGGTGATATTGGTTGATCAGTCCCTGTGTTGCCTACCCACTAGACGGTACTTCTGTGGTTGCTTCGAATTCTATCTTTCCATCACGAAGAGGTGTTGGAGGATCCTAATGTCACGCACGTGTTCCATCTAGTGAAACATCTCAGTGATGCACGTGTTGTGGCTAGTTCTTTTGGATGCGGTGCATTATATGAACTCGGGTTTACTTTAGCGACCCAGTCAACATAATTCGGTTGTGTCCCTTGATTGAGACGTTGTCCTTGAACTTGTTGTGAACAATATCGTTCTTCCACAACCCGTCGTCTTGAGTGCGATGGAAGGCAAATAAGATGTGCTTTGGCATGTCATGCACGTACTCGATTGCGGGAAGTGTGAGAAAGTGTTGTTGACAACCCGTGGGAAATGGAATGTGGCAAATCGTGATGAGCTCTTCGTGGATCTGCGAAGAAGACGA
>NW_028196688.1:155000-157500 GCF_037176805.1 Vigna unguiculata | reverse complement strand
CATGAAATTCTTGGTGCACGAAAGTTTTGAGTTCGGAGGGTTTTGCACATGGCCAAGTTGGTCGGTGCACCGCGGCATAGCTAGATGGCTTGTGTGGAGTTTTGTGAAAAAATGAAATTCGTGGTTTTTGAGATGTGAGGGTTGGAATGGCCTCCAAATGTCCCCAAATGAATACCATGAAATTCTTGGTGCACGAAAGTTTTGAGTTCGGAGGGTTTTGCACATGGCCAAGTTGGTCGGTGCACCGCGGCATAGCTAGATGGCTTGTGTGGAGTTTTGTGAAAAAATGAAATTCGTGGTTTTTGAGATGTGAGGGTTGGAATGGCCTCCAAATGTCCCCAAATGAATACCATGAAATTCTTGGTGCACGAAAGTTTTGAGTTCGGAGGGTTTTGCACATGGCCAAGTTGGTCGGTGCACCGCGGCATAGCTAGATGGCTTGTGTGGAGTTTTGTGAAAAAATGAAATTCGTGGTTTTTGAGATGTGAGGGTTGGAATGGCCTCCAAATGTCCCCAAATGAATACCATGAAATTCTTGGTGCACGAAAGTTTTGAGTTCGGAGGGTTTTGCACATGGCCAAGTTGGTCGGTGCACCGCGGCATAGCTAGATGGCTTGTGTGGAGTTTTGTGAAAAAATGAAATTCGTGGTTTTTGAGATGTGAGGGTTGGAATGGCCTCCAAATGTCCCCAAATGAATACCATGAAATTCTTGGTGCACGAAAGTTTTGAGTTCGGAGGGTTTTGCACATGGCCAAGTTGGTCGGTGCACCGCGGCATAGCTAGATGGCTTGTGTGGAGTTTTGTGAAAAAATGAAATTCGTGGTTTTTGAGATGTGAGGGTTGGAATGGCCTCCAAATGTCCCCAAATGAATACCATGAAATTCTTGGTGCACGAAAGTTTTGAGTTCGGAGGGTTTTGCACATGGCCAAGTTGGTCGGTGCACCGCGGCATAGCTAGATGGCTTGTGTGGAGTTTTGTGAAAAAATGAAATTCGTGGTTTTTGAGGTGTGAGGGTTGGAATGGCCTCCAAATGTCCCCAAATGAATACCATGAAATTCTTGGTGCACGAAAGTTTTGAGTTCGGAGGGTTTTGCACATGGCCAAGTTGGTCGGTGCACCGCGGCATAGCTAGATGGCTTGTGTGGAGTTTTGTGAAAAAATGAAATTCGTGGTTTTTGAGATGTGAGGGTTGGAATGGCCTCCAAATGTCCCCAAATGAATACCATGAAATTCTTGGTGCACGAAAGTTTTGAGTTCGGAGGGTTTTGCACATGGCCAAGTTGGTCGGTGCACCGCGGCATAGCTAGATGGCTTGTGTGGAGTTTTGTGAAAAAATGAAATTCGTGGTTTTTGAGGTGTGAGGGTTGGAATGGCCTCCAAATGTCCCCAAATGAATACCATGAAATTCTTGGTGCACGAAAGTTTTGAGTTCGGAGGGTTTTGCACATGGCCAAGGTTGGCGGTGCACCGCGGCATAGCTAAATGGCTTGGTGGGGAGTTTTGTGAAAAAATGAAATTCGTGGTTTTTGAGATGTGAGGGTTGGAAAGGCCTCCAAATGCCCCCAAATGAGTACTGTAAAAGTGTTGGTGCACAAAAGTTTTGAATTGGATGCATTTTGCACTTGGCCAAGTTGGTCGGTGCACCGCGACTAGATAGGTTGGTGCCAAAATTTGTCAAATTTAAGACCTTGGCCAAACTGAATGAAATTTTGTGGGGAGGTTCCTGATATTGTTTAGTGGTGGACTGGAAAAAATGAGGTCGAAATTCGAAGTCTACATGTGCTTTTCTATTTTTCCCGATTTTACACATACCCGGTAAGTAAAAAAAATAAAAAAAATAGTTCCCCTTCGAGAAAAATTATGAAATTTGGTGAGCAAGGAGATACCATTATTCTACGAATTACTGCAAAAAATCGCATCAAAATTCGAAGTATAGCCCGAGATATGGACTTATGTCTGCTCAAAAAAAGTGTATCTACTTGTACAATTTTGCCTTTTGCATATTAACCTCTTATAGGGGGGGAGTGCTCCTTGAGCCGGCCAGCTCCACACTGGCAGGTTTTAAAGGGAGCTTGATGAGGCCTCCCCCCTCACGTGGTGCGTGCGTTAGCATGTTTATCATGGCACAACTAGCCTCTTCATAGTTGTTGAGCTTTATTAATACCAACACACGGTCGTCACTGATCGTTGGTTAGCTCGGCAGCTAGTCCCTCGGATATTGTGGAAAGTTATTTTCATGCCTAGCGATGCTTGACCCTGCGTCACTTGATGTTTCCATTTGCTTGCTTGCCCATGGTAGGTGGGGGGTGGACCGTCTTGTGGTGTGGTGTCTTGCGAACGTGAGGGTGTGTGAGTTGTAATCGAGATGCACTTGCTGGCTGGCTCCATGCCTTGCGTATCGAACGGTCAAGCATGCATCTCTTCCATTTTCACCCGTTGCCTTGGGTGATATTGGTTGATCAGTCCCTGTGTTGCCTACCCACTAGACGGTACTTCTG
>NW_028196688.1:132500-135000 GCF_037176805.1 Vigna unguiculata | reverse complement strand
TGAGGTGTGAGGGTTGGAATGGCCTCCAAATGTCCCCAAATGAATACCATGAAATTCTTGGTGCACGAAAGTTTTGAGTTCGGAGGGTTTTGCACATGGCCAAGTTGGTCGGTGCACCGCGGCATAGCTAGATGGCTTGTGTGGAGTTTTGTGAAAAAATGAAATTCGTGGTTTTTGAGATGTGAGGGTTGGAATGGCCTCCAAATGTCCCCAAATGAATACCATGAAATTCTTGGTGCACGAAAGTTTTGAGTTCGGAGGGTTTTGCACATGGCCAAGTTGGTCGGTGCACCGCGGCATAGCTAGATGGCTTGTGTGGAGTTTTGTGAAAAAATGAAATTCGTGGTTTTTGAGATGTGAGGGTTGGAATGGCCTCCAAATGTCCCCAAATGAATACCATGAAATTCTTGGTGCACGAAAGTTTTGAGTTCGGAGGGTTTTGCACATGGCCAAGTTGGTCGGTGCACCGCGGCATAGCTAGATGGCTTGTGTGGAGTTTTGTGAAAAAATGAAATTCGTGGTTTTTGAGATGTGAGGGTTGGAATGGCCTCCAAATGTCCCCAAATGAATACCATGAAATTCTTGGTGCACGAAAGTTTTGAGTTCGGAGGGTTTTGCACATGGCCAAGTTGGTCGGTGCACCGCGGCATAGCTAGATGGCTTGTGTGGAGTTTTGTGAAAAAATGAAATTCGTGGTTTTTGAGATGTGAGGGTTGGAATGGCCTCCAAATGTCCCCAAATGAATACCATGAAATTCTTGGTGCACGAAAGTTTTGAGTTCGGAGGGTTTTGCACATGGCCAAGTTGGTCGGTGCACCGCGGCATAGCTAGATGGCTTGTGTGGAGTTTTGTGAAAAAATGAAATTCGTGGTTTTTGAGGTGTGAGGGTTGGAATGGCCTCCAAATGTCCCCAAATGAATACCATGAAATTCTTGGTGCACGAAAGTTTTGAGTTCGGAGGGTTTTGCACATGGCCAAGGTTGGCGGTGCACCGCGGCATAGCTAAATGGCTTGGTGGGGAGTTTTGTGAAAAAATGAAATTCGTGGTTTTTGAGATGTGAGGGTTGGAAAGGCCTCCAAATGCCCCCAAATGAGTACTGTAAAAGTGTTGGTGCACAAAAGTTTTGAATTGGATGCATTTTGCACTTGGCCAAGTTGGTCGGTGCACCGCGACTAGATAGGTTGGTGCCAAAATTTGTCAAATTTAAGACCTTGGCCAAACTGAATGAAATTTTGTGGGGAGGTTCCTGATATTGTTTAGTGGTGGACTGGAAAAAATGAGGTCGAAATTCGAAGTCTACATGTGCTTTTCTATTTTTCCCGATTTTACACATACCCGGTAAGTAAAAAAAATAAAAAAAATAGTTCCCCTTCGAGAAAAATTATGAAATTTGGTGAGCAAGGAGATACCATTATTCTACGAATTACTGCAAAAAATCGCATCAAAATTCGAAGTATAGCCCGAGATATGGACTTATGTCTGCTCAAAAAAAGTGTATCTACTTGTACAATTTTGCCTTTTGCATATTAACCTCTTATAGGGGGGGAGTGCTCCTTGAGCCGGCCAGCTCCACACTGGCAGGTTTTAAAGGGAGCTTGATGAGGCCTCCCCCCTCACGTGGTGCGTGCGTTAGCATGTTTATCATGGCACAACTAGCCTCTTCATAGTTGTTGAGCTTTATTAATACCAACACACGGTCGTCACTGATCGTTGGTTAGCTCGGCAGCTAGTCCCTCGGATATTGTGGAAAGTTATTTTCATGCCTAGCGATGCTTGACCCTGCGTCACTTGATGTTTCCATTTGCTTGCTTGCCCATGGTAGGTGGGGGGTGGACCGTCTTGTGGTGTGGTGTCTTGCGAACGTGAGGGTGTGTGAGTTGTAATCGAGATGCACTTGCTGGCTGGCTCCATGCCTTGCGTATCGAACGGTCAAGCATGCATCTCTTCCATTTTCACCCGTTGCCTTGGGTGATATTGGTTGATCAGTCCCTGTGTTGCCTACCCACTAGACGGTACTTCTGTGGTTGCTTCGAATTCTATCTTTCCATCACGAAGAGGTGTTGGAGGATCCTAATGTCACGCACGTGTTCCATCTAGTGAAACATCTCAGTGATGCACGTGTTGTGGCTAGTTCTTTTGGATGCGGTGCATTATATGAACTCGGGTTTACTTTAGCGACCCAGTCAACATAATTCGGTTGTGTCCCTTGATTGAGACGTTGTCCTTGAACTTGTTGTGAACAATATCGTTCTTCCACAACCCGTCGTCTTGAGTGCGATGGAAGGCAAATAAGATGTGCTTTGGCATGTCATGCACGTACTCGATTGCGGGAAGTGTGAGAAAGTGTTGTTGACAACCCGTGGGAAATGGAATGTGGCAAATCGTGATGAGCTCTTCGTGGATCTGCGAAGAAGACGACCTTTGGGCCTGTTGGAAACGAGGGAGGCGATGTTGAACTGCGAAGAAGATGGACTTTTGGGTTGTTTGAATCAATGGGAG
>NW_028196688.1:110000-112500 GCF_037176805.1 Vigna unguiculata | reverse complement strand
AGCTAGATGGCTTGTGTGGAGTTTTGTGAAAAAATGAAATTCGTGGTTTTTGAGATGTGAGGGTTGGAATGGCCTCCAAATGTCCCCAAATGATACCATGAAATTCTTGGTGCACGAAAGTTTGAGTTCGGAGGGTTTTGCACATGGCCAAGTTGGTCGGTGCACCGCGGCATAGCTAGATGGCTTGTGTGGAGTTTTGTGAAAAAATGAAATTCGTGGTTTTTGAGATGTGAGGGTTGGAATGGCCTCCAACTGTCCCCAAATGAATACCATGAAATTCTTGGTGCACGAAAGTTTTGAGTTCGGAGGGTTTTGCACATGGCCAAGTTGGTCGGTGCACCGCGGCATAGCTAGATGGCTTGTGTGGAGTTTTGTGAAAAAATGAAATTCGTGGTTTTTGAGGTGTGAGGGTTGGAATGGCCTCCAAATGTCCCCAATGAATACCATGAAATTCTTTGGTGCACGAAAGTTTTGAGTTCGGAGGGTTTTGCACATGGCCAAGGTTGGCGGTGCACCGCGGCATAGCTAAATGGCTTGGGTGGGGAGTTTTGTGAAAAAATGAAATTCGTGGTTTTTTGAGATGTGAGGGTTGGAAAGGCCTCCAAATGCCCCCAAATGAGTACTGTAAAAGTGTTGGTGCACAAAAGTTTTGAATTGGATGCATTTTGCACTTGGCCAAGTTGGTCGGTGCACCGCGACTAGATAGGTTGGTGCCAAAATTTGTCAAATTTAAGACCTTGGCCAAACTGAATGAAATTTTGTGGGGAGGTTCCTGATATTGTTTAGTGGTGGACTGGAAAAAATGAGGTCGAAATTCGAAGTCTACATGTGCTTTTCTATTTTTCCCGATTTTACACATACCCGGTAAGTAAAAAAAATAAAAAAAATAGTTCCCCCTTCGAGAAAAATTATGAAATTTGGTGAGCAAGGAGATACCATTATTCTACGAATTACTGCAAAAAATCGCATCAAAATTCGAAGTATAGCCCGAGATATGGACTTATGTCTGCTCAAAAAAAGTGTATCTACTTGTACAATTTTGCCTTTTGCATATTAACCTCTTATAGGGGGGGAGTGCTCCTTGAGCCGGCCAGCTCCACACTTGGCAGGTTTTAAAGGGAGCTTGATGAGGCCTCCCCCCTCACGTGGTGCGTGCGTTAGCATGTTATCATGGCACAACTAGCCTCTCATAGTTGTTGAGCTTTATTAATACCAACACACGGTCGTCACTGATCGTTGGTTAGCTCGGCAGCTAGTCCCTCGGATATTGTGGAAAGTTATTTTCATGCCTAGCGATGCTTGACCCTGCGTCACTTGATGTTTCCATTTGCTTGCTTGCCCATGGTAGGTGGGGGGTGGACCGTCTTGTGGTGTGGTGTCTTGCGAACGTGAGGGTGTGTGAGTTGTAATCGAGATGCACTTGCTGGCTGGCTCCATGCCTTGCGTATCGAACGGTCAAGCATGCATCTCTTCCATTTTCACCCGTTGCCTTGGGTGATATTGGTTGATCAGTCCCTGTGTTGCCTACCCACTAGACGGTACTTCTGTGGTTGCTTCGAATTCTATCTTTCCATCACGAAGAGGTGTTGGAGGATCCTAATGTCACGCACGTGTTCCATCTAGTGAAACATCTCAGTGATGCACGTGTTGTGGCTAGTTCTTTTGATGCGGTGCATTATATGAACTCGGGTTTACTTTAGCGACCCAGTCAACATAATTCGGTTGTGTCCCTTGATTGAGACGTTTGTCCTTGAACTTGTTGTGAACAATATCGTTCTTCCACAACCCGTCGTCTTGAGTGCGATGGAAGGGCAAATAAGATGTGCTTTGGCATGTCTGCACGTACTCGATTGCGGGAAGTGTGAGAAAGTGTTGTTGACAACCCGTGGGAAATGGAATGTGGCAAATCGTGATGAGCTCTTCGTGGATCTGCGAAGAAGACGACCTTTGGGCCTGTTGGAAACGAGGGAGGCGATGTTGAACTGCGAAGAAGATGGACTTTTGGGTTGTTTGAATCAATGGGAGGCCACGCGGAGAACTCCGAATACTATGGACTCTTGGTTGTTGGAAGCAACGGGAGGCCCCGCTAGAACTCCGAATACTACGGACTCTTGGGTTGTTGGAAGCAAGGGGAGGCCCCGCTAGAACTCCGAATACTATGGACTCTTGGGTTGTTGGAAGCAAGGGGAGGTCCCGCTAGAACTCCGAATACTACGGACTCTTGGGTTGTTGGAAGCAAGGGGAGGCCCCGCTAGAACTCCGAATACTATGGACTCTTGGGTTGTTGAAGCAAGGGGAGGCCCCGCTAGAACTCCGAATACTATGGACTCTTGGGTTGTTGGCAACGACAACTTGGGGGGATGACACTGGAAAAGAGTGAACTAGGCCAAACTGCGAACAAGGCAACTTGGGGGGATGACACTGGAAAAGAGTGAACTAGGCCAAACTGCGAACAAGGCAACTTGGGGGGATGATGCTGGAAAAGAGTGAACTAGACCGA
>NW_028196688.1:77500-80000 GCF_037176805.1 Vigna unguiculata | reverse complement strand
GGCATAGCTAGATGGCTTGTGTGGAGTTTTGTGAAAAAATGAAATTCGTGGTTTTTGAGGTGTGAGGGTTGGAATGGCCTCCAAATGTCCCCAAATGAATACCATGAAATTCTTGGTGCACGAAAGTTTTGAGTTCGGAGGGTTTTGCACATGGCCAAGTTGGTCGGTGCACCGCGGCATAGCTAGATGGCTTGTGTGGAGTTTTGTGAAAAAATGAAATTCGTGGTTTTTGAGATGTGAGGGTTGGAATGGCCTCCAAATGTCCCCAAATGAATACCATGAAATTCTTGGTGCACGAAAGTTTTGAGTTCGGAGGGTTTTGCACATGGCCAAGTTGGTCGGTGCACCGCGGCATAGCTAGATGGCTTGTGTGGAGTTTTGTGAAAAAATGAAATTCGTGGTTTTTGAGATGTGAGGGTTGGAATGGCCTCCAAATGTCCCCAAATGAATACCATGAAATTCTTGGTGCACGAAAGTTTTGAGTTCGGAGGGTTTTGCACATGGCCAAGTTGGTCGGTGCACCGCGGCATAGCTAGATGGCTTGTGTGGAGTTTTGTGAAAAAATGAAATTCGTGGTTTTTGAGATGTGAGGGTTGGAATGGCCTCCAAATGTCCCCAAATGAATACCATGAAATTCTTGGTGCACGAAAGTTTTGAGTTCGGAGGGTTTTGCACATGGCCAAGTTGGTCGGTGCACCGCGGCATAGCTAGATGGCTTGTGTGGAGTTTTGTGAAAAAATGAAATTCGTGGTTTTTGAGATGTGAGGGTTGGAATGGCCTCCAAATGTCCCCAAATGAATACCATGAAATTCTTGGTGCACGAAAGTTTTGAGTTCGGAGGGTTTTGCACATGGCCAAGTTGGTCGGTGCACCGCGGCATAGCTAGATGGCTTGTGTGGAGTTTTGTGAAAAAATGAAATTCGTGGTTTTTGAGGTGTGAGGGTTGGAATGGCCTCCAAATGTCCCCAAATGAATACCATGAAATTCTTGGTGCACGAAAGTTTTGAGTTCGGAGGGTTTTGCACATGGCCAAGGTTGGCGGTGCACCGCGGCATAGCTAAATGGCTTGGTGGGGAGTTTTGTGAAAAAATGAAATTCGTGGTTTTTGAGATGTGAGGGTTGGAAAGGCCTCCAAATGCCCCCAAATGAGTACTGTAAAAGTGTTGGTGCACAAAAGTTTTGAATTGGATGCATTTTGCACTTGGCCAAGTTGGTCGGTGCACCGCGACTAGATAGGTTGGTGCCAAAATTTGTCAAATTTAAGACCTTGGCCAAACTGAATGAAATTTTGTGGGGAGGTTCCTGATATTGTTTAGTGGTGGACTGGAAAAAATGAGGTCGAAATTCGAAGTCTACATGTGCTTTTCTATTTTTCCCGATTTTACACATACCCGGTAAGTAAAAAAAATAAAAAAAATAGTTCCCCTTCGAGAAAAATTATGAAATTTGGTGAGCAAGGAGATACCATTATTCTACGAATTACTGCAAAAAATCGCATCAAAATTCGAAGTATAGCCCGAGATATGGACTTATGTCTGCTCAAAAAAAGTGTATCTACTTGTACAATTTTGCCTTTTGCATATTAACCTCTTATAGGGGGGGAGTGCTCCTTGAGCCGGCCAGCTCCACACTGGCAGGTTTTAAAGGGAGCTTGATGAGGCCTCCCCCCTCACGTGGTGCGTGCGTTAGCATGTTTATCATGGCACAACTAGCCTCTTCATAGTTGTTGAGCTTTATTAATACCAACACACGGTCGTCACTGATCGTTGGTTAGCTCGGCAGCTAGTCCCTCGGATATTGTGGAAAGTTATTTTCATGCCTAGCGATGCTTGACCCTGCGTCACTTGATGTTTCCATTTGCTTGCTTGCCCATGGTAGGTGGGGGGTGGACCGTCTTGTGGTGTGGTGTCTTGCGAACGTGAGGGTGTGTGAGTTGTAATCGAGATGCACTTGCTGGCTGGCTCCATGCCTTGCGTATCGAACGGTCAAGCATGCATCTCTTCCATTTTCACCCGTTGCCTTGGGTGATATTGGTTGATCAGTCCCTGTGTTGCCTACCCACTAGACGGTACTTCTGTGGTTGCTTCGAATTCTATCTTTCCATCACGAAGAGGTGTTGGAGGATCCTAATGTCACGCACGTGTTCCATCTAGTGAAACATCTCAGTGATGCACGTGTTGTGGCTAGTTCTTTTGGATGCGGTGCATTATATGAACTCGGGTTTACTTTAGCGACCCAGTCAACATAATTCGGTTGTGTCCCTTGATTGAGACGTTGTCCTTGAACTTGTTGTGAACAATATCGTTCTTCCACAACCCGTCGTCTTGAGTGCGATGGAAGGCAAATAAGATGTGCTTTGGCATGTCATGCACGTACTCGATTGCGGGAAGTGTGAGAAAGTGTTGTTGACAACCCGTGGGAAATGGAATGTGGCAAATCGTGATGAGCTCTTCGTGGATCTGCGAAGAAGACGACCTTTGGGCCTGTTGGAAACGAGGGA
>NW_028196688.1:55000-57500 GCF_037176805.1 Vigna unguiculata | reverse complement strand
TTTTGAGTTCGGAGGGTTTTGCACATGGCCAAGTTGGTCGGTGCACCGCGGCATAGCTAGATGGCTTGTGTGGAGTTTTGTGAAAAAATGAAATTCGTGGTTTTTGAGGTGTGAGGGTTGGAATGGCCTCCAAATGCCCCCAAATGAATACCATGAAATTCTTGGTGCACGAAAGTTTTGAGTTCGGAGGGTTTTGCACATGGCCAAGTTGGTCGGTGCACCGCGGCATAGCTAGAAGGCTTGGTGGGAGTTTTGTGAAAAAATGAAATTCGTGGTTTTTGAGGTGTGAGGGTTGGAATGGCCTCCAAATGTCCCCAAATGAATACCATGAAATTCTTGGTGCACGAAAGTTTTGAGTTCGGAGGGTTTTGCACATGGCCAAGTTGGTCGGTGCACCGCGGCATAGCTAGATGGCTTGTGTGGAGTTTTGTGAAAAAATGAAATTCGTGGTTTTTGAGGTGTGAGGGTTGGAATGGCCTCCAAATGTCCCCAAATGAATACCATGAAATTCTTGGTGCACGAAAGTTTTGAGTTCGGAGGGTTTTGCACATGGCCAAGTTGGTCGGTGCACCGCGGCATAGCTAGATGGCTTGTGTGGAGTTTTGTGAAAAAATGAAATTCGTGGTTTTTGAGATGTGAGGGTTGGAATGGCCTCCAAATGTCCCCAAATGAATACCATGAAATTCTTGGTGCACGAAAGTTTTGAGTTCGGAGGGTTTTGCACATGGCCAAGGTTGGCGGTGCACCGCGGCATAGCTAAATGGCTTGGTGGGGAGTTTTGTGAAAAAATGAAATTCGTGGTTTTTGAGATGTGAGGGTTGGAATGGCCTCCAAATGCCCCCAAATGAATACCATGAAATTCTTGGTGCACGAAAGTTTTGAGTTCGGAGGGTTTTGCACATGGCCAAGGTTGGCGGTGCACCACGGCATAGCTAGATGGCTTGGTGGGGAGATTTGTGAAAAAATGAAATTCGTGGTTTTTGAGATGTGAGGGTTGGAAAGGCCTCCAAATGCCCCCAAATGAGTACTGTAAAAGTGTTGGTGCACAAAAGTTTTGAATTGGATGCATTTTGCACTTGGCCAAGTTGGTCGGTGCACCGCGACTAGATAGGTTGGTGCCAAAATTTGTCAAATTTAAGACCTTGGCCAAACTGAATGAAATTTTGTGGGGAGGTTCCTGATATTGTTTAGTGGTGGACTGGAAAAAATGAGGTCGAAATTCGAAGTCTACATGTGCTTTTCTATTTTTCCCGATTTTACACATACCCGGTAAGTAAAAAAAATAAAAAAAATAGTTCCCCTTCGAGAAAAATTATGAAATTTGGTGAGCAAGGAGATACCATTATTCTACGAATTACTGCAAAAAATCGCATCAAAATTCGAAGTATAGCCCGAGATATGGACTTATGTCTGCTCAAAAAAAGTGTATCTACTTGTACAATTTTGCCTTTTGCATATTAACCTCTTATAGGGGGGGAGTGCTCCTTGAGCCGGCCAGCTCCACACTGGCAGGTTTTAAAGGGAGCTTGATGAGGCCTCCCCCCTCACGTGGTGCGTGCGTTAGCATGTTTATCATGGCACAACTAGCCTCTTCATAGTTGTTGAGCTTTATTAATACCAACACACGGTCGTCACTGATCGTTGGTTAGCTCGGCAGCTAGTCCCTCGGATATTGTGGAAAGTTATTTTCATGCCTAGCGATGCTTGACCCTGCGTCACTTGATGTTTCCATTTGCTTGCTTGCCCATGGTAGGTGGGGGGTGGACCGTCTTGTGGTGTGGTGTCTTGCGAACGTGAGGGTGTGTGAGTTGTAATCGAGATGCACTTGCTGGCTGGCTCCATGCCTTGCGTATCGAACGGTCAAGCATGCATCTCTTCCATTTTCACCCGTTGCCTTGGGTGATATTGGTTGATCAGTCCCTGTGTTGCCTACCCACTAGACGGTACTTCTGTGGTTGCTTCGAATTCTATCTTTCCATCACGAAGAGGTGTTGGAGGATCCTAATGTCACGCACGTGTTCCATCTAGTGAAACATCTCAGTGATGCACGTGTTGTGGCTAGTTCTTTTGGATGCGGTGCATTATATGAACTCGGGTTTACTTTAGCGACCCAGTCAACATAATTCGGTTGTGTCCCTTGATTGAGACGTTGTCCTTGAACTTGTTGTGAACAATATCGTTCTTCCACAACCCGTCGTCTTGAGTGCGATGGAAGGCAAATAAGATGTGCTTTGGCATGTCATGCACGTACTCGATTGCGGGAAGTGTGAGAAAGTGTTGTTGACAACCCGTGGGAAATGGAATGTGGCAAATCGTGATGAGCTCTTCGTGGATCTGCGAAGAAGACGACCTTTGGGCCTGTTGGAAACGAGGGAGGCGATGTTGAACTGCGAAGAAGATGGACTTTTGGGTTGTTTGAATCAATGGGAGGCCACGCGAGAACTCCGAATACTATGGACTCTTGGGTTGTTGGAAGCAACGGGAGGCCCCGCTAGAACTC
>NW_028196688.1:32500-35000 GCF_037176805.1 Vigna unguiculata | reverse complement strand
CCTCCAAATGTCCCCAAATGAATACCATGAAATTCTTGGTGCACGAAAGTTTTGAGTTCGGAGGGTTTTGCACATGGCCAAGTTGGTCGGTGCACCGCGGCATAGCTAGATGGCTTGTGTGGAGTTTTGTGAAAAAATGAAATTCGTGGTTTTTGAGATGTGAGGGTTGGAATGGCCTCCAAATGTCCCCAAATGAATACCATGAAATTCTTGGTGCACGAAAGTTTTGAGTTCGGAGGGTTTTGCACATGGCCAAGTTGGTCGGTGCACCGCGGCATAGCTAGATGGCTTGTGTGGAGTTTTGTGAAAAAATGAAATTCGTGGTTTTTGAGATGTGAGGGTTGGAATGGCCTCCAAATGCCCCCAAATGAATATCATGAAATTCTTGGTGCACGAAAGTTTTGAGTTCGGAGGGTTTTGCACATGGCCAAGTTGGTCGGTGCACCGCGGCATAGCTAGATGGCTTGTGTGGAGTTTTGTGAAAAAATGAAATTCGTGGTTTTTGAGGTGTGAGGGTTGGAATGGCCTCCAAATGCCCCCAAATGAATACCATGAAATTCTTGGTGCACGAAAGTTTTGAGTTCGGAGGGTTTTGCACATGGCCAAGTTGGTCGGTGCACCGCGGCATAGCTAGAAGGCTTGGTGGGAGTTTTGTGAAAAAATGAAATTCGTGGTTTTTGAGGTGTGAGGGTTGGAATGGCCTCCAAATGTCCCCAAATGAATACCATGAAATTCTTGGTGCACGAAAGTTTTGAGTTCGGAGGGTTTTGCACATGGCCAAGTTGGTCGGTGCACCGCGGCATAGCTAGATGGCTTGTGTGGAGTTTTGTGAAAAAATGAAATTCGTGGTTTTTGAGGTGTGAGGGTTGGAATGGCCTCCAAATGTCCCCAAATGAATACCATGAAATTCTTGGTGCACGAAAGTTTTGAGTTCGGAGGGTTTTGCACATGGCCAAGTTGGTCGGTGCACCGCGGCATAGCTAGATGGCTTGTGTGGAGTTTTGTGAAAAAATGAAATTCGTGGTTTTTGAGATGTGAGGGTTGGAATGGCCTCCAAATGTCCCCAAATGAATACCATGAAATTCTTGGTGCACGAAAGTTTTGAGTTCGGAGGGTTTTGCACATGGCCAAGGTTGGCGGTGCACCGCGGCATAGCTAAATGGCTTGGTGGGGAGTTTTGTGAAAAAATGAAATTCGTGGTTTTTGAGATGTGAGGGTTGGAATGGCCTCCAAATGCCCCCAAATGAATACCATGAAATTCTTGGTGCACGAAAGTTTTGAGTTCGGAGGGTTTTGCACATGGCCAAGGTTGGCGGTGCACCACGGCATAGCTAGATGGCTTGGTGGGGAGATTTGTGAAAAAATGAAATTCGTGGTTTTTGAGATGTGAGGGTTGGAAAGGCCTCCAAATGCCCCCAAATGAGTACTGTAAAAGTGTTGGTGCACAAAAGTTTTGAATTGGATGCATTTTGCACTTGGCCAAGTTGGTCGGTGCACCGCGACTAGATAGGTTGGTGCCAAAATTTGTCAAATTTAAGACCTTGGCCAAACTGAATGAAATTTTGTGGGGAGGTTCCTGATATTGTTTAGTGGTGGACTGGAAAAAATGAGGTCGAAATTCGAAGTCTACATGTGCTTTTCTATTTTTCCCGATTTTACACATACCCGGTAAGTAAAAAAAATAAAAAAAATAGTTCCCCTTCGAGAAAAATTATGAAATTTGGTGAGCAAGGAGATACCATTATTCTACGAATTACTGCAAAAAATCGCATCAAAATTCGAAGTATAGCCCGAGATATGGACTTATGTCTGCTCAAAAAAAGTGTATCTACTTGTACAATTTTGCCTTTTGCATATTAACCTCTTATAGGGGGGGAGTGCTCCTTGAGCCGGCCAGCTCCACACTGGCAGGTTTTAAAGGGAGCTTGATGAGGCCTCCCCCCTCACGTGGTGCGTGCGTTAGCATGTTTATCATGGCACAACTAGCCTCTTCATAGTTGTTGAGCTTTATTAATACCAACACACGGTCGTCACTGATCGTTGGTTAGCTCGGCAGCTAGTCCCTCGGATATTGTGGAAAGTTATTTTCATGCCTAGCGATGCTTGACCCTGCGTCACTTGATGTTTCCATTTGCTTGCTTGCCCATGGTAGGTGGGGGGTGGACCGTCTTGTGGTGTGGTGTCTTGCGAACGTGAGGGTGTGTGAGTTGTAATCGAGATGCACTTGCTGGCTGGCTCCATGCCTTGCGTATCGAACGGTCAAGCATGCATCTCTTCCATTTTCACCCGTTGCCTTGGGTGATATTGGTTGATCAGTCCCTGTGTTGCCTACCCACTAGACGGTACTTCTGTGGTTGCTTCGAATTCTATCTTTCCATCACGAAGAGGTGTTGGAGGATCCTAATGTCACGCACGTGTTCCATCTAGTGAAACATCTCAGTGATGCACGTGTTGTGGCTAGTTCTTTTGGATGCGGTGCATTATATGAACTCGGGTTTAC
>NW_028196688.1:20000-22500 GCF_037176805.1 Vigna unguiculata | reverse complement strand
GGTGCACCGCGGCATAGCTAAATGGCTTGGTGGGGAGTTTTGTGAAAAAATGAAATTCGTGGTTTTTGAGATGTGAGGGTTGGAATGGCCTCCAAATGCCCCCAAATGAATACCATGAAATTCTTGGTGCACGAAAGTTTTGAGTTCGGAGGGTTTTGCACATGGCCAAGGTTGGCGGTGCACCACGGCATAGCTAGATGGCTTGGTGGGGAGATTTGTGAAAAAATGAAATTCGTGGTTTTTGAGATGTGAGGGTTGGAAAGGCCTCCAAATGCCCCCAAATGAGTACTGTAAAAGTGTTGGTGCACAAAAGTTTTGAATTGGATGCATTTTGCACTTGGCCAAGTTGGTCGGTGCACCGCGACTAGATAGGTTGGTGCCAAAATTTGTCAAATTTAAGACCTTGGCCAAACTGAATGAAATTTTGTGGGGAGGTTCCTGATATTGTTTAGTGGTGGACTGGAAAAAATGAGGTCGAAATTCGAAGTCTACATGTGCTTTTCTATTTTTCCCGATTTTACACATACCCGGTAAGTAAAAAAAATAAAAAAAATAGTTCCCCTTCGAGAAAAATTATGAAATTTGGTGAGCAAGGAGATACCATTATTCTACGAATTACTGCAAAAAATCGCATCAAAATTCGAAGTATAGCCCGAGATATGGACTTATGTCTGCTCAAAAAAAGTGTATCTACTTGTACAATTTTGCCTTTTGCATATTAACCTCTTATAGGGGGGGAGTGCTCCTTGAGCCGGCCAGCTCCACACTGGCAGGTTTTAAAGGGAGCTTGATGAGGCCTCCCCCCTCACGTGGTGCGTGCGTTAGCATGTTTATCATGGCACAACTAGCCTCTTCATAGTTGTTGAGCTTTATTAATACCAACACACGGTCGTCACTGATCGTTGGTTAGCTCGGCAGCTAGTCCCTCGGATATTGTGGAAAGTTATTTTCATGCCTAGCGATGCTTGACCCTGCGTCACTTGATGTTTCCATTTGCTTGCTTGCCCATGGTAGGTGGGGGGTGGACCGTCTTGTGGTGTGGTGTCTTGCGAACGTGAGGGTGTGTGAGTTGTAATCGAGATGCACTTGCTGGCTGGCTCCATGCCTTGCGTATCGAACGGTCAAGCATGCATCTCTTCCATTTTCACCCGTTGCCTTGGGTGATATTGGTTGATCAGTCCCTGTGTTGCCTACCCACTAGACGGTACTTCTGTGGTTGCTTCGAATTCTATCTTTCCATCACGAAGAGGTGTTGGAGGATCCTAATGTCACGCACGTGTTCCATCTAGTGAAACATCTCAGTGATGCACGTGTTGTGGCTAGTTCTTTTGGATGCGGTGCATTATATGAACTCGGGTTTACTTTAGCGACCCAGTCAACATAATTCGGTTGTGTCCCTTGATTGAGACGTTGTCCTTGAACTTGTTGTGAACAATATCGTTCTTCCACAACCCGTCGTCTTGAGTGCGATGGAAGGCAAATAAGATGTGCTTTGGCATGTCATGCACGTACTCGATTGCGGGAAGTGTGAGAAAGTGTTGTTGACAACCCGTGGGAAATGGAATGTGGCAAATCGTGATGAGCTCTTCGTGGATCTGCGAAGAAGACGACCTTTGGGCCTGTTGGAAACGAGGGAGGCGATGTTGAACTGCGAAGAAGATGGACTTTTGGGTTGTTTGAATCAATGGGAGGCCACGCGAGAACTCCGAATACTATGGACTCTTGGGTTGTTGGAAGCAACGGGAGGCCCCGCTAGAACTCCGAATACTACGGACTCTTGGGTTGTTGGAAGCAAGGGGAGGCCCCGCTAGAACTCCGAATACTATGGACTCTTGGGTTGTTGGAAGCAAGGGGAGGTCCCGCTAGAACTCCGAACACTACGGACTCTTGGGTTGTTGGAAGCAAGGGGAGGCCCCGCTAGAACTCCGAATACTATGGACTCTTGGGTTGTTGGAAGCAAGGGGAGGCCCCGCTAGAACTCCGAATACTATGGACTCTTGGGTTGTTGGCAACGACAACTTGGGGGGATGACACTGGAAAAGAGTGAACTAGGCCAAACTGCGAACAAGGCAACTTGGGGGGATGACACTGGAAAAGAGTGAACTAGGCCAAACTGCGAACAAGGCAACTTGGGGGGATGATGCTGGAAAAGAGTGAACTAGACCGAACTGCGAACAAGGCAACTTGGGGGGATGACGCTGGAAAAGAGTGAACTAGGCCGAACTGCGAACAAGACAACTTGGGGGGATGATGCTGGAAAAGAGTGAACTAGGCCGAACTGCGCCCAAGGCAACTTGGGGGGATGACGCTGGAAAAGAGTGAACTTGGCCAAACTGCGAGGAGGGCAACTTAGAGGAAAGTTGGAAACGAGGGAGACTTAGCCGAACTGCGAAGAAGGCAGGTTTTTGGGAAGTTGGAATCGACTGAAGCGAATACTGAACTCCAAATACGACCGACCTTTTGGTTGTTGGCTTCCTGGGAAGCGATGTGAAACTCCAAA
>NW_028196687.1:60000-78254 GCF_037176805.1 Vigna unguiculata | reverse complement strand
AGCTAGGCAGATAGATAGACTCCTTTCCCGCTGCTAAGGGAGAGTAAGAAATAAAATCAATCAAATGATTGTTTTTTAATTGAATCAGCGCCTCCTTTTCTTTTGGGTATGCAGGTACTACGAGTCCTCTCACTACCAACCAGCAGACATCATCTGGCTGGTCTTGCCGGTATCAACAACAAGAAAAAAACAACCAACCAAACCAAATGGAAACAGCAATTAACTATGGCTCTTGGCCCAGACAACGTCCTAGGCGTCGGGGAGATCGTAGCAACAAGGAACGCCTAGACGACGTTTTTATTCCTGGGCTGCAGTAAGCAGATCGAGAGGTCGTTCCGCCCCTTGTCCCCGAATATGGGTAATATGTTCTCAAAAATTCTTGCTCCAATCTGACCTAGCTGGCGAGCGATCCCAGTTCGCGGCAGAGAACAAGACAGCAAGCGAGCGTACCTTTGTTCGCTTCTTCTCCACCAAGCACGGAAGTTTAAGGATAACTGTAGGTCGGTGGCTACCTAAGGAAACTCCGATTCGATCCGCCCCCCAGCTGGGAGGCATCTACCTCATCCCGATCACAAGGAGAGGTTCACCATGATGGGGGTACTTGTTTTTTTTTCCCTTCCGGAAAGAAATGCATAGGGGACCATCCTTTTGTTGTGTTGCGGCATGCTCCTAAGATTTACGGATTCGCAGGGGGCCTCAGGCCCTACTTAGTTGACTGACAATGACAAAGGCTTGCGAAACTAAGTAGGGCCTTTTGAATGAATTGAATCTTTAGTAGTCTATCAGTGGTGCAAAGCGGCTTTGTGCCCCTTTTCAGTAGGGGAGCTAAGGGTTAGACCTTCCTTAGAAAGTCAGCGAACAGCGGTTCTTGTAGGTATGGCCTTCCCCCTTGACTCTCCTAACGTCGAGCTAAGTGACTTCGTAACCTTTGCGTAGCGTAGTAGAATGAAGGCTACGCACTGACGCTCTCTTATCTATTAGCCTAAGCGTCTTCGCTAACTCGCTCGCCTACTATACTATACCCTACTATACAATACATAGGGTAGGCTAACCCATAGGTCCTTAGTAGCGTTGACAAAGAAGAACAGCCGGTTAAAAGACAGTGAATCTTTATAAATATATTTATAAAAGATTCTATAATAATGAAAAAGATATTTGATATAGGCCAGCTTGACAAGCTACCCTTCCTCTTGATCTTAGGTGCGAATAGAAAGATCTCTTTTTTAGTACTTCCACTTATCTATCGATCCCGGCCCGGAAAAGTGACCGACCAGGGCCCTCTTTTTGAATGAAAGAAAGGCTTTCTGAGCCCTAGCCCTGTAAGCCCACACCTGTGTAGAGTAGATCGTTCAACACCTGCGGCACAAACCCATTTTTGACCTATTGGTCCTAGTATCATAGGCGACCGAACGGCCGCCCCCTAATTACTAGACCAACCCGCTGTAATAATTCCATAAACACCTAACGAAGATATGGCAAACAAATAAAGTAGCCCTATGTTCGAATCTGACAATACCATACCATAATCAAAAGGTACAACGGCCCGAGCGACCAGACTTAACATAAATGTAGCCACTGGAGCCATTCTAAAAAGGGAGAAATTAGCACTACTTGGTGAAATAGGTTCTTTTAGAATCAATTTCAAACCATCTGCTAGAGGTTGTAACAATCCGAACGATCCCACTACATCAGGACCCTTTCGACGTTGCACAAAAGCCATTACTTTACGTTCAGCTAGCACTAAAAAGGCTACTCCTAGTAGAAGTGGTAGAATTATTCCAAGTATTTCAGCTGGAACAGCTATGTACGTTTTCGATTTTCTATTCACTCATGATCTGGCCTGGTCGACCCAATCATGATATTGAAGGATGGGACCTTTTCTCGAAAAACTTTTGTTTCACATTTTCGGAACTAGAAGACATAGTTGATTAGATCTAAAAAGTGAAAAATCTGTTCGCATAACCAAGCATTTTGGCCATGTAACATGACATCATAATAGTCATTTGTCAGAAAGCCCGGACTGTCAATCCGATCGTCGGAAATAACAGCCCGAACAAGGTCGGGCATCGTCCACTCCGGCGGTACTTGTCTATTTGACAGTAGAACTCAGTCTTCGCATTTATCGCAGATTTGATTAAATACCCGCTCTAACTCAGGTGGAGCGCTTTGCGCGTCCGACCTAGTTGAAGAAAGAGTGGAAGAGGTACTTGACAGACTATCAAAAGACATATTCCTAGTATCTGATAGCATAAATTGGACATCACTGGACGTTGGATTTCCAAAGAGTAAAAGTGGATTGTTATTCAACATAGGCTACTTTGGAAAATAGCTCTGCTCCCCTTCAAAAAAAGAAAGAGAGACTTGTTTGTTGTAAATCGCTGGTTGGTTTACCAACCAAGAAAGGGCAAGGGGAGCCCCGCAACAAATAGATGGGGGTAGGGGATCTTTATCATTCAGCGCAGTTGTCGCTTAAATGCAGAGAATTGGCCATTCAATCTTGTAAACTCATTGAGACCGCAATTGGAAAAAGAGAGACGAACGGAGAGGAATAACCAATCGATGAAATAACATGAAACCATTCTGTTTCAATAGAGGTACGAGAAACGGTTGGGGGCAATGAAGTAGGTGAAGTGGTTGGATTTTGCGAGCTGTTCCAACCACTGCCGGATGTGATTCCAAGAGCCAAACGAGAATGAATACCACACAGAAGAGTCAAGACCAGGCTCCCTGATGGAATGTTTAACCGATCCATTCCGGATCGACCGAATTGGTACGGAAGTTGTAACATGGGAAAACCACAGAAAACACAACTTATTTGAATAACCCGGTGACCTACCAATTGTAGAAGTAGGATCTTTGGCAAGCAATAAGCACTTAAATAATACAATTCGAGTGTACCATCTTCTTTCTCATTTCGAGGAAAAGGCGCGGGAGGGAAAGAAAACAACGAAGGGATCCGAATCGGACCTAAATGGGAATGACATGAAAAGTCTTTTTCAAAACCTAGTATTAAGGGCGTTACGACGATATACGAGAGGAATGAAGAAAAACTCGTGATTGGTGTGGAGGGGAAGATCTTTTTATTATATAGTTCAAGAAAGAGTCGTCTCATTTCCTTACATTAGCAATGGGAGATAAAAAAAAGTCAATATCTGTTGTTTTTTTCACTTAAACTTAATAAGAGGTCCCCTCTTTTTTAAATTGAGTTCATTAACTTTCAATCGCATTTGGGCGTTCTTTCTCTCGAGAGCCCTCCACCGATCACAGTCGTGATCCATTTCTGCCCGTAGCCGAGCACGTTCGTTGTCACGAACCCGATCTATTTCTCGGGCTTGATCCAACCGGCTGTCGATCTCGTCAAGAACCGTCTTGAGGCGCTGGAACCTTTCTTGTCTGGCCTCCTTACCCTCGGTGGGGGATTCACTCAAGTGGCGAATCTCCCTAAACCATAAGTCGCCAATCTAGGCGTATGGTCTTTGTTCATTCCAAAGAAAGAAGGTAGTGTTCGGTAACTAACTGTTCGCCGGTTGGCTCGTTTCCTATCCCCTATCCAAAAAAGGTGGAAGGCGACCCCCTAGCCAAACACTTCTTTTCCCTTTTCCGTAACCTTCAACTAAGCTTCAAGACCGATTCTCCCCTGTACAAACTCCTCACTTGGATCTTCCTACCGCTGATGAGAGGCCATCCCCTCCCTACCACCATATATTCAATATGCCTTTTTTTTTTCAATCCTCCCTTCAACAGATCCGTAAGGGCAGATCTGGTAGCAAGAGATCCATTATCAGATTAAGTCAAGGGATTGCCTAGCTAGCGCATATCGAAGAGTTTGAGCAGTGGCCTTTGTTCACATCCTGATTGGGTTCCATCGAGGTATCTTCTTCTCCTCTTGTTGCGACAAATCGAGTTGCAGCACATGACGAGTGCCCATCTTTCCCGAAGCTCCACTTTCATAAACACCCATCGGTACAACAATTGATCACAACGGAAAGTAATTAAGCTTGATCCCGTTTTCCATCGAATCCTATTCTCAACCTCGAGTCAGGAGTTGTTGCCCTAACTTCGTTAGCCTAGAAAGGCTTTGTTTGAAAGCTGTCTTTTCAAGAAGAAAGTAACACCGCTACTACTATTATAATATAATAGCTACCGATTCTCATCCGAGGAGAACGGAACTACCTTTAGAGTAGACCTCACTGCTGCGGTTACGCCTCCAACAGATGAAATCGCACCGTCGTCTTCCCAGCGTAGAGCAAAGCAAACAAGTCAGCCTGAGTTCCATAAGTCTCTTTAGTTAGTAGCAAAAAGGCTAATCGGTAATAAGCCTTCAGTCGACCATCGGGAGATACGCCTCCAGGCCAAACAGATAAGGGAAGCGAGAACATGATCTTCTTCCTTTGCCTTTGATATGATTACCTCTTAAGCGAGCGAGTACTCATATTATGCCTTCCTTTCAGTCCTCTGATCTTACCTTATACCCTCCATGCTATGCGGGGAAGCGAGGTAAGGGCTAGCTTCTAATCTCCGATGATGCCCAGCGAGTTACATACTTTCAGCGAGCATAAATAACCAGTACATAAGAGCAAACGAGCTACATAGTTATCGCGAGTATAAAAGGGATTAGCAGGTAAAATCTTTTTCCGCTTATTCCCGGGAGTAACGCAGGTTAGGGATTAGCCGTGACTCTTTATTACCTAACGTCGTCTTGCGCCATATGTACTGATCTTTGGTTGGCTCGTAAAGGCCATCAAGGGTCGACAGAGTTGAACCCTTGAGTAGATCGCAGGAGACTTGCTGTGAGACGAACGAGACCTTACTTGAGATATCGCACCTATCGCTCGGCTTAAGTTGGGAAGCGAATGGCTTCTTTTTGATCGCCTTAAAAAAATGGGTACAGCGGATAGATTGTATAAGCTTGACTTAGGAGATTCATTACCAATGATACCAATCAGTCTGATTTTGGATAAGGTGAAGCTTTTTGTTGGAGATGGAAATTGATATAGGCTGATATCAGATTTTCTTAACATTCCTATCTATGATGCGTAGGTTTGATGTTAGTATGCCTCCTATTGGTGAGCTCACAAGGGTGGGTCATATTCAACATAGTTTTGATGTCTTCGATCGTGAGTTTACTAAAAGGTTCCCTGGAATTGAAATTGATAGATTCGTGAATGAAGTCTTGATTTCGACTAGAGAGAATGATCAAGTTACATTCGATGTGGATGCTTTATATAAGCTATTGAATGATCTCCAACTGGTTGGAACGATCCATTCTATTGGTCCTGGCGATGATTGCCATATCATTTATAACCGGCGTGTGGTTATTGTGGACAATACTGGTAAGGTAGTAGTTCTATAAGAGTACGGTAATTGTAAAACCTTTCTACTTACCAGCTATTCCAGAATGGAATGAGCCCGTACCGTAATGAGTGAAGGCTGTTCTAAGATAAAATCCAGAGGCCAAGAGTTCCGACTATCGAATCAAAGAAGCGCGAGCTCTACTGTATCTACGCTATTGCCCGATCAGAACTCTACTGTATGAGATTAGTTATCCGTCTCCCCTGCCCTGTTAGAACAGTCTGGTCTTTAACAACACAACCTGAAAGGAAGCCATTCCTTTTAGTAAGTTTCTAGCCGTCTTGATGAGGGCAAGACTCAAATACGGAATAAGGAAATGGCACAGCTGAGTGCTAGAATCTTAGTCGATGGAAGTTAGATTCACTAAATGAATATTCGTTCCATTGAAATATCATAACTGTCAAACTCTTTGTTCTCATAACAGAGAACCCTATCATAGGCCCTTAGCCTTAGTTGGAAGCTAAACCAAAGCTAAGCTTGTAGGCTCGTAGAGAAAGCTATTGTGCAGTTATACCCACAATCCATGTTCCTGAACAGTCTCGTTCGAACATCTGATTCACCTTAGGGCGGACACTTCACTTCAAGCTTAAACCTCCGTCTATGATCGGCTTGCTTTCTCGGTATCGTGAGTCTCAACTCTTTAAGCCGGCTAACTAATAGATAGAGATATAGCTCAGTAAACACGGGAATCACTATCGCCTTCGGCTTAAACACGGCTACGCTTCGCTCTTTTTCACTATCGCTAGTCTGTAGTCTGTGAAAGAAGATTGCAATTTCTGGTCACTTTCAGTCTAACCCGGATTTACTTAGTTAGTCGGGACTTGCTTCTTAGCGTGTAGTGGATCAACCAGGCTAGCTTTCCTGTAGTAGAGCGCGGGGAGAGTGACCATCAGGGCCTTGAATAGGGTGTGCCTTTTTTTTCTTTCTTTTTTTTAGGAGTACTCTTGAATGTACTATACAGTAGGTTCTCAGTGCCCTAAGATCCCAATCCCAGATCGAGTTCCAATCGCAGAATTGTTCTCAAGCGAATGGCTTTTACTCAACCTCAATTCATTCAGTTAGGACCTCCCTTTATGTATGTCATTTCTATCCTTGCCAGCGTGAGGAGTCAGATCGGATTCTAGCACTTGCATGGAATCTGGGAGAGTGGCTATTTGCAGCCTCTCTTGGCATGAGCACTAGCATCTTGCTAACATCGGCTTTTTCCTCCGACTAGAAGGGGATCTTGTTCACGGCGGATTCAAGATCCTCAAATGTGGCTTTGGCTTCAGCTATCTCATTCGTTCTTTTTTATCTTTTTATTGGTAAGTAGCCCTTTTCGGGTTAGTTGAAAGACCAAGAATGGCCTCTTTGAAAGAAGACGACAGACATGCTGGGAAGGAAAAGGAAGGAGATGTGGCCTAAGTAGGTACAACAAAAGGTACTAGTATGGGCGCAATATGCGATTGGAAGCTCTTCTTTGGCAGGTTTCATGATTTGCTAATCCGATCTTGTAAGTTGGCTTATCTTAGGCCACCGACTGAGACGATGGCTTGAAACCCGGGTAGAAATCAGACCAATCGAAAACCTTGGAAGCAACAAATCGCGGGGCGTAAGCTGTTGAATAAGCTGTGGGTCTTGAGGCAGATGTGGCATCTTCTGAACCACCGTAGTTAGGGGGAAAAAGCTCATCTTTTTTCAATGCAACCAGAGGGCTCTTAGTACGCTAACGCTACTACCTGCCCGAGGATGTTTTTTGGTTTATGTCGGCCAAAGAAAGGGCTTCCCTATCAGCACAAAGAATCAATTCAATAAGAGAGGATTGGATTTCAAAAAGAAAAGACAAAAACCGCATTGAGTGGGGCCTGCCCTAAAATGGCCCTTACAGAGCTTCTCTATCAAGAGCTGCTAGTTGGTGGTTGAGGAGTAATAGGTTCCGCATAAGCTACATTTCGTGGGGGAGGCACCTATCCAGTACTTCCGAACTCGTCTTTCATCTACAGACATTGGGTCGCTAAAGCCAATAGTTCGGTGTCCGGGCAACAGCCACTCATCTTTGGTTGCAGCTTCGGCGGAAGCCTATGCTTTCAGTTCAGTTCCATTCCTTGGTTCTCCGGTTGATTGCCCAGCCCGCGTCACACCTTAAAAAGCTTTGGAACGGCAGTTTAACTTACTTCTCACGGACATTGGACCTTCTTCAAACTGGCCTTTGAACTTGAGCAAAGAGTCTATGGGATCTAATCTAAAGGGGAGCTATTTGCTAATCGAGGGCTTCACTTCCCTGCTCTGGTTCAAGACTAGCTAGGTATCCTCCTCAGTATCGTTACCACGCTAGCTTGAATAGTCTCAGAGCTTGGCTACGATTGCCTCGAAGGAATGCAGAGCTGTCTTATAGTAGCGAGCACCCCCTTATGAACCTTAAACCAGAGGACAGAAAGAAAGCAAAAGGAGAAGGAAGAGAAGGGACTAATATATGTATGTTATCCTACTAGCAGTGACTAGAAGGAAGGGAGCCAAGTCACTAACTAGAGGAAGGGTCTACGATTGCCGGGTCGTGTTCGTGAACCTATAAAGAACTTAAAAAATGGCTGACACTCCTCGGAAATTACTGAAAGACTGGCCTACGACCCCTCACTGAAAAAGGTCTCTCTCTGCTTAAAGGAATTTAAGAAAAGTCTTTGGGCGTACTTTGACGAGGGGTGACAACTCCTTCTTTCTATTCTATATAAGTGCCAATAGCCGAAAAAAAATCTTACTATTAAAATAGAGGGATTCTTAGTCTAGCGCGTAGTTTAAAAGAATTAAATTAAGAGAATCAGCGATCTATGCCTTACGAACGTCAACCACCTCTTTAAGGTCTTAAGTAGTTAGGGGGCGCGGAGCCGCTGTTATCCCCTCTTAGCGAGTATGGTACCCACTCCTCTTATTGGCTGGGGATGTACACAGCAGTCGAAGCAACGTATAAGAAGCGTCGATCGCGATACGCCTTCGATCACCCGGATAGATTGAGTCAAGTAATGGCATCCACGGAGAGCTTACCTTAACTGGCATGACATTTAAAGAAGGCTACGTCTAGACCTGAATGAAGAATCCCTGAGTCTTCCGGTCGAGGCATATTATCTAAGCGACTCTCCTTTCAGTCTCACTTCCTACGTACCAAAGCTTTAGAGAGGGAATTCTTTATCTAAGGCAAAGTGTCCCTAGGGTTTCATTAATAAGATAGATTCCTTACAAGCAAGGGTGCAGATGAAGCAGCGCTCAAGCCTATAGCTAACGATTAGATCTTAATCTTTCTCGTAGGACAGTTCAGTGAGCCTTAAACCATAGGATAGGAAAGGAAACAAGCAACGGACCAGTTCAGTAATATAATTAATTCCTTCAGTTCCGTAATAATATAATAATAGGCGAAGGTATTGACTCGAGCTGCTATCTGCTCACCGCTCCTCTGTTCGAGCTACAAATCCACGAGAATCATGGACTATTGAGAATCGAGGTTTCTCACCGGGTCTTCCTACCCGTGAAAAAACGAGTTTTTGCTTAGTGACATCGAGGTCCTGGTTCTATTCAAAAGCAGCAAGAAAGCGTAGCGAGGTAGGTTTGAAATCTCACTTCCTACGTTCCTTGATTCTCCGGTACTAAAAAGAAAGTCTCATTCGACAGCTGTTACAGTCCTTCCCTTGGGACTGCTACCTTTAAGACAGCATTCTCTGGAGAGGTCTTGATAGAGCCTGTGCTAACGCCTTGATTCTGCAACTGAAATTCGATTTATTCGCTCACAGGAAGTTTACTTGTAGCAAGCGTAACGTAAGCGCTTACAGCCAAGTCAGCTCAGTATTTAAAGAAAGAGAGAAAGATGGAGTCTCCCGTGGGAAAGAAGCGCAGGACTGACTTTGATTGCTCGTTAGAAGAAGGAACGGAGTAGCTCTCCCGATAGTACGTATTCTTTTTCTAGTCTTGGGGAAGGAAATGAAATCCTATAGCTTAGCTTGAGTAAAGCCCATTAGTAGTAATGCCTAGGGCAACCTTAAGAATTATATTCCATTCCTCCTACCGTCCCTCTCCTTTCAGTCGAGCTCACATCCCTCTCACTTCGTTCGAGCGATTTCATACCGGTCGAGCATCTTCAATCTTCATAGCAAGAGTTCCTTCGTACCTTGCTTTAAAGCGATATTCTGTCTTTCAGTGCAAGGAATGAATAAGTTTGAGTTCATATCTGCCGTAACTCGCCTCTCGATATTCTCGGTGAAAGCATTTACATGTGGTGGGTTGCTTATGGTGAAAAGATTTCTGAAGTAATCCACTAAAATTGACTTTTCCTGGATCCGTCTGCCACTCTCCCGAAGCATCCCGAATGCCATGTATACTATTACGTTTTTGTCGCTGGGAGGCTTCTTTATGGAAGTCTTCAGTCTTTCTGTCACCTGCCTTAAGCCAGACCGCCCTTGAACGTTGTCTCCACATCAATTCTTCTTGCTCCAACAGGTGATTAATTTCCCTCGACAACTGCCTCTCCTTCTCTTGGGTATCTGTTGAGTCTGCCCTGTGCCGAACTGAAGCCAACTCTTGCTTCTTCTGTTATAAAGAACGTTGAATATGTCCAAACGAGTGTTTGTTCCAGAGTCGAAGATTAAGATTAGTACGACACGATTGAATCTTTTGACTGACTCGATAAAGGGCTGATCCATTAACTAGGCTATTCCAAGCTGTAGTGACAACCTCCTCGCACTCGCTGTGGCTCAGCCACATCGACTCGAATCGAAATCACTTCTTCTGGGGCCTGGATACCCTTGGTTGACCTTGACTATGAAGTAGTATAGGATCATGATCTGAAGTAGAGGCTACCAGATGTTTGACCACAGCTAGGGAAAATAACTCACACCAACCCAGAAGCCGTAGCTCGATCTACGCGCTCTCGTACTTCTCCGCCGGCCTTTCTTCGATTTGACCATTTGAAAGCATGTCCCATATACCCAAGATCATGTAGGGTACAGTCTACCAACGCCTCTCTGAAGGCTCGCATGAAACTCGGGGCTCGATCTTCCGACCCTGTCGTTTCACTAATGTGCAGAATCTCATTAGAATCACCGATAAAGAGAGAGCCATGGGAGGTTTGACTGGTTGCTTAGTCTTCGAGTTGCCAATAATGTTTTCTCTGCGAGGCTTGGGGATGTCCATAGAATCCAGTTAAAGGCCAACGCTTAGCCGGATCGTGACTCTCAATCACAGCATCCACAAAGCCAGTGGAATACTAAAAAATGCGTAAGTCAACCTCGTCTTTCCAAAACAATGCTAGACCCCCCTTCTTGCCACAAGGGTCAACACATAAACCATTCTTAAACTTCGTTATTCTTCTGACGTCATCTACCTTTCGGGACCGGATCCGAGTCTCCATAAGGAAAACAACGTCGGGATCTTCAAGTCTCACCAGATCGATGAGAGATTGAACTGTCCGGGGGTTCCCAAGCCCCCGGCAGTTTCAACTTCATGTTTTCATGGCGCTCGACGGGACTGGGAACCAGTCGCCGCCGTTTCAGTAGTGTTTGGAGTATCCAGATCCATTGCCTCAGATCTACTTTTCTTTGGACCATCTACAGGTTGAACCCGAGAGGAGCGCTCAGTTTGTTCCCATTTCTGACTTGTGCACCAGCCACTCCTAGCGCTAAGCATAGAAAGCTCTCACGCGCGAAATAGGCGGCTTATAAAGCCCAATTCTTATATTACACCTCCATAATTGAATGAGGTGGGTGTAATGGAAGGCTAATTGAATCGTGTACCGTGAGTGAGCTATTGGCCCTTCCCGGAATCTTCTTGCTATGCGTCCCGCCTAAAGTGGTAAGAAAGCCAAAGGGCGCCCTTAAAGCGAAAACGGACAACCCATTCCAGGCTTCGCCGACTGAGGATACTTGCTGTGGGATCTAGCGGCTCCAGCTGCGTTGACGATATTCCTTCATTGCGACTTATCTTGCACGATCAAGATCAAAGTGTCCGTCCGTTCGGTAAGTCAGCCAGTCGTCATCTTATCTTGCACGAGCATCGTCGTCCCCATCACTTCCTCATCCTCTAGAGGAGTTGAAGATACTTCTTTGTTCCTCTTGTTCTTCCTTTTGCTCTGACTTCTTCTCATCTAAGCATTTGCTTCGGCCTACACTCGGCCGAGCGGGGAATATCAAAAACAACTCGAACAAGACCGGGGTCAACCGACTTAGAAGAAGACACAGATACAGATGGGTCAACAGATTCAGAGGTAGACTTTTCAAGCGACACAGAGACACGGGTACATAAGGAATCACATCATCGCCTCCTCCTTGCTTCTTCGCGGACTGATTTTTTATCGGCTAAGGATGTGGATCAAAGGCCACTGATGCAGTCTATAATAACGAACCTCGTGGCCAATGGGAGCCTGTGACTTTCCCAAATGGAAGTAGACCGCCAACAGCACGCACTTGCAGCCTTGGTTGATAGGAATCAGTGGAAAGCCCAATTGAGCATTTCGAGAGCCAGGAGTGAAGTTAAGACTCGGTCAGCAACAAGATCACCTCCTTTTGCATCTGTCTCCCAAGCGAAGCTTCCCAGTAAGTTGGTCATAAACAACTCAAGGGATAAAAACCTTCAGCCACAGAATCGAAAGAAAAAAGCTACACTTATCGCAAGCAGCAAGCCATAAAGGGGAGGGGGAAATTCTAGTTCATTATGAGCAAGTAGGGGGCGACAACTAAAGAGGTAGCGAGACTAACCGCGCAGTAATATATTTAGGGAATATTTTACAATAAGACCTGGAGCTTAGTCTGTCGACTCTATGAGGGGAAGAAAGAATTATGATCGGCCATCATCAAAGAGAAAAAGTGCATCCCTCCTGGGATGAAATTTAGCTAATTCAGTAAGAGCCATGCCATGCGCCTATCTAGCGCATGATAGTTGTTAGGGATCCGCTTCCTTCTTAACTCCGGATAGCAACTCTACGATGTAGTAGTCTAGGAGATATCAATAGCTATAGTTTGCATTGGGTGCATCTAAATCCGCGTTTTTCTACCTGCATTTTACAGTGAAGCTGAACCAACTTTCGAATCGACTGACTTGAAGATAGGGCCGGCTGGATAAGTTCCCAAAGGCCCCCTGAGTGACCAGCTAAGTATCTGATTGGAGGAGTCTCTGGCATAGTTTTGAATAAGAAACCGGTGGTTGAAAGCTGGAAATCATTCTAAAGATCGGATTCGTCTTTAACCGCGGAACGTACTGACTCATCTTATCAAGTTTGATAAAAAGCCAATAGCCTGAGAAGAAAAGAGATCATATACGAAATGATCGCTATATAGCGAATAAACCATCTTTTCACTAAAAAGGGGCGGTGAAAAGAATAGGAACTGGTTAGACTTTATAAATAATACCTGTGGAGTAAAGCTCAGAAAAATGATCATTTCCGGGAACGGGTGAAACCCTTTCGTTCGTGCATAAAGATATGGATAGGGATGCCGTTACCAACCCATAGTAGTAGTAAGAAGCCTGTATATACGCTCAAGCAAGAAGGAGCAGGGTTTGATCAAAGTAGAATGCCTTTTTTGAAGAAAAGCACCGGTGTGAAAAGAATATATACTATAACGGCTGGCCTTTTTCAAGGCAAGGGGAGCTCATCTATTCATTTCCCTCTTACGAGCCTATGCTCAGGATGTTCTTCGATCCCAGCAAGTTCTTCGCTCGTGGGCTACCCTCTTAGCCCGTTCTAAGCTTAGATCAATACCTAATGATACATGTTCCGTCAATTGAATTGACTCGGCCTTTCGCCAGTTGGAAATAGAGGCAAGAGGGAGCCAAGCCAGCAACTGTGGTTGTGCCATTTGGGGGGCTAAAGTAGTCTAGCGGCGGTGAAGAGACGATAGTAGACCAGACGGGGACACCACCAGAACACCCGAACAAGGATCCATTTTCTTTCGTTTGCAGCTATAGTACATATGCGCACTTTAGATTTCTGTCTAACTAATAATATTCCTTAGCGTACTGCAAGACAGGTCAAATTCCATTTCACGGTTCTCTTAGAGGTCAAGATCGGCGATTACAGAAGCCTTACCCAATTTGATGTGATCGACGCCCCAGTGCAGTACAACGTACTCTTGGGAAGAGAATGGATACACAGGAAGATGTGTGTACCATCGAGCCTCAACCAGTGCATCATGCTATGGCATAACAATTACGTTAAAGTTTTCCCCGCGGACCCAAGGCCCTTTGAATACGAAGCCAAGGCAGCGGAAGTCTACGCTGATGCTTATTACTATTCAAAGGGCGATCTTCAAATCAGGTTTTTCGGTCTGATCGACCGATCGCCGCTATTGAAGCCCCGTCGAAGACACCAGTCGATCGGGCCTCGACGACACAAACAAGTCAGTGATGCTAGACTGGTATGGAGATGGAGTGCCGAACAACCAGTAAAATGAAGAAGAAAGCATTTGGTTCGGCTGTAGTTTCATAGATCTACATGGGAATCCTCTTGAGATCGATCATGCAGTTACGGCCAATCAAGCAGAGATTCGATTGGCCTTCCAGAGAGCTGACATTAGAGGACTTACACCCAAAGCACCAGAAAAGCTGTACGACATACGATCAGAAGTTCAAGATGATGTGATCGAAGTCAACCTATAGGCAAAAGCAGAACCTCGGCCCACATATGTCAGTAAGAACCTATCTAGTGAAATGGCCGAAGCGATTGTCAATCTTTGCAAGAATACAAAGACTGCTTTACTTGGGAGTCTTCATAAATGCCTGGCCTTGATAGGAATCTGGTCGAGCACCGGTTACCGATCAAGCAAGGCTTCAAACCTTACAAGCAACCACCCACAATAGAATTTCATCTGCTCTTTTCAGCAAGTCTGATCTATAGGTAGGGGAGGGCACCTTGGTATGACCTAAGGGGTGGACTGTCACTGAATTCCATCAAAATCCAATGAGCAACCCCCATTAGAAGAGAATAAGGGGTTACAACAATCATGTTAGACTAAGAAGAGCCTTGGGATCCAGTCCCTTGGACAGACCGATGCTGCGCCTCATTAGACAGCAGCGAAACATACAACTCGATGTTAATCAAAGTTGGTACGCTCCACAGCTTAAAAAGAAGGGCTAGCAAGCTTGTGAGGGTTGGTAGTGGCACGTAAGGCGCGCCCTTCTGTAAATGGCCTCCTGTCTTTGCTTGTGTTGTGTAGTATGACGTCCACGTCGTCTTTTACTCTTGTTCCTTAACTCGTCCCTTCGCGTAGCCCACGGAGCGGTTCGTAGGTTAGCTCGTTAGTAAAGCAAGGAAATCCTACTGGCGGTAGCGGTTGTACCTTTGACCTATGTCTAGCCGCTTCTTTGATCATCGCATTCATTATTGATTCACATTCTATCCTCGGGCGGGAAGTCTCAAAGCTCTTTTGCCAGCATTGAGGAACCTGATAATTTTGATTAAAGTAGTTATCCGATAGACGCGATTTGACAATTAGCGGAGGTGTCACCTTCTAAACCTACTTTTCTTGAGTCAATAGAGTACGACCTGGATCAACAAAACCCATCCCCGTCTGAGTAGAGACTTCCTAAGCTAAGAAGTTTTCAAAGCAAGGGAGGAATGAACTTCTAGCTTGATTACCGGGAACCCTCTCTTGATAGATGAAGAACCCCTGGCCAAGCGCTCGGAAAGTGCTCCTCCAGCTGTCTGTCCCGCAGAGAGGTAGTTAGAATAGACTCCGAGACAAGAAGCTGACAGAGAAGCAAGGGTCTTGAGGGGTGAGCCCTATGACTAAAGATACACGAGCTCCTCTACACCCATTTCCTCGGAAAGCCCTTTTGCCAGCTTAGCGTAGAGAGATAGCCCCATGAAAGGAAGAATATATGGGTAGATCAAAGCCGGCTGAAGGCCAAGAATGGGATACGGGGACGAAAGCTCAGAGACCATTTGTTCAACTTCTCTACCAGAAGCGGAAGATGAACCCATATGAATTTAGTTCTAAACCACCTGATTGATATCATGGCGTAGATATAACATGATTCTATTTCTTAGCGGGAAGAGCCTCTCCAGCCTTAGGGGAGAACCAAAGACCCCTTTCTCTTCTCTACTTAGCCGCGGGCAGAAGATCTCCTCCCTATAAAGAAGGGAGCACGGTCTTCATTCGAGAGAGCTTCTTTTCAGTCTTTTCCCCGAATCAGCACGATGGTCATCTCCTTCCTACCTGACGAGCACATCAGACAATCGGCTCTTTCATGACTCCATAACAACTACCTTATCCATTGATCTCTTGTGAATGTGAAGGTCCCAAGAACTACCTTCGCTTTTCAAGCTGCAGCTATTGCTATTGTTGTGCTTGGGAATTGTTTGAGCTTATATCGATCGTTAGCTTCACTAATCTCCCCACGGTTTATCCTGCGATTTATCTTTACTGAACCTGGCCAAAGGATTTATTTTACAATGTATATGTCTTAGTTGACAAAGCTGTTTACGTAATAGGCTGCTGGCTAGAAAGATAGGAATTTGGAATGTTGAGATGACTGGTAAGTTTATCGAAACACTCGAGTAGATGCTTTCAACAAGCCCCGCTCACAGATAGCTAATGAGCTAGCTCTTTGAATTAAAAAGGAACCAGCAATACTGGATGCGATGTTTGGAACAAAAAGACCACCAAAGGTTCCCGAAATGTTCGCAAATGACTTGTCATATGGCCGTACAGAAGAACACGCAGACATGGACAATTTAAAAAAAAAATGATTTATTAGACTCGGGTTCACTCCAAAAGAAGAGCTGAGCAAAGAAAGAAAAAGGGTGACCTCCGTTTTGGTAATGAAAAAAAGATCCCTAGCGGTTGTTCTGACATGTGATTAACCGAATCAGCTGCGTAGCCCTCTTTCACAGGGGGGGTGTGGCGGCATAGCCTGCTTCCAGAAAGTAATTCATGTTGAACCATTTACTTCGTTTTAAGCACTTCTTCTTATATGCTCACTTCGATGCTCGATTTTTGCCTTGCTTCAGGCCCTCGCCCGGAGAAAGCTGGAGACGTTGCAGACATGTCCAAAGCAGAACGACCATGCTCGGAAACCACAGGTGGCGTGGAAGACAGGTTCCCGAACAGAATTAGTTGAAAGCGAAAATAGAGAGTCCCAGAAAGAGAAAGAAAGGGTGAGGAAGGAAAAAGGGGCCCATCGACTGGATTACTAGACTGCCTTCCTTGCTTGCCTGCCATGGTACACTTCTAGTATGAGTGTACAGATCTATTCCACCAACATCAACTGAGGCAAGAGCGTCTTTCACAGCTGATTCAAGAACAGCCATTCTTATTCTTTATTCTCCCGGGATCAGAAAAGGCTAGGCACCAAGGCTACGAAACTAGGCTATGAAAGCAGAGAGAACTCAAACTCCTAAACTAAACCTAAGGCAGCCTTTCTCCTTATTATTAAAAAAAAATAAGAAATAGCACCAGCCTAATCCAAGAATGTCGACTCTGATCTTTACTATTTTGCTATTCAAAGCAATCTGCCCAATGAGCTACGGGTATATGAGCTAAGGCCAGTGGATTCCTCTCTTTAAATTCCTTAAAAAAGAAAAGAAGACAGGACAGACAGACTTGATCAATCAAGTCAGCAAACTCAAAGCATGAGTTCTACCCTTTGATCGCTATTAGATATCTGATATCAGAAAGATACGCGGACGACTTTACTATAGTATAGGTCGGATGTTTCCGTGAGCAGTAAGCAGCAGATCTCCCCTTATTGATTTTGGGAAAGCTGGTGGCCGCCTGTGAATTCAAGGCAAGGGGCGGCCTGATTCGACATTGTTGTTTACTCTGATCCGGTCGAGGTGGTTTTCGTTTACCAGCGCGTAGGCGGTCTAAGTTCCTATGACCGAGTCTTTCTGGCCCCTGTGAACATCTTTTCTTAATGTATTAAAGAGGGCCTCTCTAACCGGTGAAAAGTGGTGGGTGTCCACTAACGGCCATTCCTGGCTCGGCTCCGATAACGCAATTCCGGAAGGAGTCGGTAGTTGGGCACTGGATCCCTTCGGACCTGGAGAACGTGTGACGCTGGGTCGGGGTTTGGTGAACCAACTGGTCGCTCCTCTAGTTGAAGTATCGGGCCCCTTTTTCTTTCGTTGCCTAGGTTACACCTTCGGAATACCCCAGAAGGGAATTTTTATCTATTTCCCTCAATCTTCACTTTACGCCAGGCCTCCCAGTTCAAATACGTCATAAGGCGTGGAATTAGACCAAGGGGAATCTCCATAGGAACTAGTCCCTCAGATTTCGCACGTAGGAGATCGAGACACAGCCCCACCCAGGGCTATGAGGAAAGATGTAGATCGATCGCCTCAGATAGACAACTACATAGAGGGTCTCTACAAGTCTATATATTCTTTTTTCTTTCGTTCCCCCCGTAAGATCACCAATGAGGTCTGCAAGTTTCACATCTAAGTAATACCCGATCCGATAGTTTACGATATATATTGAACAACATTCTAAGCTAAGAAAGGAGATTTTTAGATATCGGTAGTTGTCCGGTCGTACCCAAACAGTAAGATTCCAGAGGAAAATGCACCTAAGATCAAATATTTCGAGCCGGCTTCCGTTGAAAATTCAGACTTTCTTTTTGATGCTGCCATCACATAAAAACATAAACTTTGAGGCTCAATAGCTAAATACATGGCGATTGAATCATGAGCCGAGATCATAAAGAGCATACTGCGAGTAGGAAGTGGAATTAATACAATGAATTCAAAAGCATCAAACCTCTCTTGTTCGGAAGAATCGAAACACATCGAAATGGTACCAGCCGTACTTAATAATAGAAGGATTTGGCAGAAATATGTAAAATTGTCCCTCCTAAAAAGATTATTCCGGAATAAATGGGCAATAGTTAGGAGAGGTGCGCCAGCGGCGAGCAGAAGCAAGGTTATTAGATACCTCAGGAAAGCCCGG
>NW_028196687.1:37500-57500 GCF_037176805.1 Vigna unguiculata | reverse complement strand
ACAAAAAGACTCAATAGTGAATAGATGGTGCAAGGGTGCTGTTCCAATAATTCCAATAGCTTCATTCGACATAATTTACCGGACATTCCGCTTCTTTTCTTGCTCTAAAAAAAATGAAGAAAGACTTGTTTGTTGTAAATCGCTGGTTGGGTTTACCCATCAAGAAAGACATGTGGGATTGGGGGACATCTAGAACTAAGTCAAGACTGACTACAATTAAAGAAATCACTACACACTGTCTATCTATCTGTTTCCATCTAATCAAAGACAGTTCCATTCGATCTTAGGCGATCCCAGGTTACCGACTCTCCGGCCTCATTTCGAGGCACGATTGGAGAGCTCCTTGGGCCCGCCGCTTTCTCCAAAATGGAAAACTTTCAAGATTAGCGTACTTTTCTATCTATCACTTACGTCATTTCTTGTTGTCAGTCAATCTTCATCAAGACAGTTGACCGAGTCGAAACCTATTGCTCAAGTCTTCCGAACCCGAATAACGAGAAAACTTTTCTCTTATATACGATACCATCAGACGCGCATTCCTTGGGATCAGAAGGAAGACTCTTTCATTTCAACGTCTACTCAGTTTGCTATCTTTTTCAGGATAAGGATCGGCCTATCCAACCACTATGGGATATGAGGTTTTTCCTCGGCTGCACAATCCGATGTGCAGAACTACTGAACGGAAAAAGGATCCTATTCCTCAGTCGACTTCCACCCGCCCGGCTAGTTGCATCAAAGGCATTAATTGTTTGACGGAGTTCTTTTCCGAGAGGGAAGAAGGGCAAGCAGGTCCCCCAAACGGTCTCAGAGTACGCAAGTCTTCGATTGGAGAAAGAGGTCGGGTTAGGGCAGGAAGGCTAAAGCTGCCGTTAAGCGGTTAAGTAGGAAGGATAGGTCTATAGTTGTTGTAGTAGAAGCTAAAGGTTGTCAACTTACGTTCTGTTCCAGCTTGAAAGTGAAGACGAAGCCAGCCGTTGAGTTGAAAGTTTGAGCGCTGTGTTGCGGCATGGGCCCTTAAGCTTCTTAGGCAAACTCTTTCATAACCTTGTCCCTTGTGTCGTTGAAAGGAGTCTAAAGCCAGATAAGATCATTCCCTAAGGGACTAGTCCTTCTATCTGACTTCTTCTACTCAATCAGCATGAAAAAAAAAGGCATAGAAGGGTGCAATACTTCTATCTTTCTGCCACTTCGTCTTGTACCTGTCCTTTTGGGACAGCCTCTCTCTTCACACCTTGAACCAGGACTAAAACCTATCCCTTCTATTATGATATGAATAAATCCTACTTAACCGCTAAAGGAACGTAGTTGCATTTCTATTCTATAAGGAGAGGGATTGAAGCTTCTTTGATAGAACCTGGGAGAGGTATGTTTCATTGCAGGTTCTTTAGAGCTTGGAGTTTAGAAGCATACTTGTTAGAGTAAGGAGCGGAGATACTCGACTGATAGGGAGAGGAACGAAGTAGCGTGTTGTTGATAGAACAAGGTATGAAGTAGCTCGACATTATAAAAGGAGAGGGGTTGGCTGGCTTCCCTACTTCGTCTTCTATCTTTCTTCCACCCCCTGGACACCATTCTACCCAGAACTCGTGTATGGATCGAGAGCTTAGAATGCCGTTAGAGAAAAGGCGTCATGAGTGGAAACACTCAGATGTGAGGTTAGTGACCTCAGTCTGTGGAGGTCCTTCAGACCCACGGGCGTGGGTGAAGGTTACACTGTAACAGGTGTATATTTTCGCTCATATCCTGAGCGGGTATTTGATTGAAGTGTCAAATACGCCGTCCTGGTCCTACTAAGATCAGCGCCAACCATTGGCAGCACAAGATCGCTGCGAGGAGAGTGCCCGACCTATTTGTCTTTCTCGCACCGATGATTAAACATAATTGCGTTATGAAAGAATGTTCGATCATCAAACTAAGACTCACTGAAAGCTGCCGTTCACGTCAGGGCATATAGATCAGCGGATATGTAGTTTCGTGTACTGATTCTCTTCGAGATTGGGTTGGTGTTCAGTGTGGGCAGTCTCATTTGCTAATCTATATGTTTTCAGTTTCAAGAGGGAAGAAGCGGGGTAGAGTAATTGGTCAACTCATCAGGCTCATGACCTGAAGATTGCAGGTTCGAATCCTGTCCCCGCCTAATCATCTGAGGCCGTAGTCAGCCTCAATCTTTCTGATTCGTAAGTAACTCAGTGAGTGCTTTCCTTTTCCCATGTCTTTTTTGGTCAACAACCAACCACATCTCTATATAGTCAAAACACTAGTCCTACAGGCTTGACGGGGTTCAGTCTGTATGGAGGGAAGATTTTTTTGAATGTAAGTAAAATGGATAAAAAGATCGATTTTTTTTCTTTTTCGTTTCTTATCTATCCCATAGCTGTTGTTGTTCTCTATTCCCTTTTTAGAGGGGGGCGCCCACCCGCATTGAATCTCCCCGATCCGGGTCTCGATCTCACTTTTGCCTTTTATGCTTTGCATTCATAAATGAATATTCGACTTGAAACCCTGTTCAAGGAACGCTTTGGGGAGTATTACGTATTGCCAGACGGCTTCACTTTCTCAGCCGGGGCATCTAGACTCACAAGTTGAAACCTTACAGGGTTTGCAAGATATCTTTGTTGATCTATTTTTTGAAGGGGGGCAAAGCCCTTCTTTTTTGACTGCTTTGGAGTTTGTTCTTAATTGGGTGGAGAAAGATGATTCGCTTTTTTTATGTTCCTTTAGCCTTTCGTGGAGATCGAATCCCGACTTTTTCTGACTGATGAACGAAATTAGTGCAGCGGCAAGGAGCGTTTTTGACTTCCTAACATGGATACCAAGTCTGGGTCAGAGAATTCATAGTAAGGCGATACGCTCTCCGATGCAGTAGATCAGCGGACCGGAAGATTAGCATGTGAGGCGAGAGTGTCCGGTCTGCTTCAAGTCCTGCCGTTCAATACTGGACTTCTTCTTCCGCTTCCAGGAGCAGCCTCTATCCTGTTGAGGTGAGGCCTTTGACTCCGCTTGCCTCTACTTTTCATGTCAAGCGTACAAGTGTAGTTTAGTGGGATTGACTTCTAAAGACAGGAATTCTTTTTCATCTCCTCGGGCAAGACCCTGTATAAGTCGACGTCTTAACCTGACTTCCTGAGCTCAGAGATTTGATGATAGGGATTGTTCACAGCACTAGTTGTCACCGTCTAATCCTTTCATAAAAGACATTCACTGACCCACGTAGGACTGCTGAATGGAATGATTCCTCCCCCGAGGGTGATGGAAGGGGGGGCACGACCCGATCTAAGATTACTCCCTGAGCAGAGTCTGACTTTTCGAAAAGAAGAGAGGAAGGGGCGTACCAAAAAGTTCTCCAATTCGATGAGGACAAGCAGGCACAACAATCCCAGGAAAGGTTCGAAGCACGTAGTTGCAAAGCTAATATTCAGAAGTTCAGTTCGTGAGATAGCTCCCCGGACCAGATCTTTTTGATAGATTCCTAGTACCGACCTTCCGTTCAGTGTAGGGAAGGGATTTGCCCCAAGCCAACAAGGAAGCAAAGTACCCGTGCTATCAGTACAAGTATAAGCCGGATCGTACCACACGGGAGCAGGATCCGCGTTCCACCTCTAAACCATAGGATCGGGCAATTAGAATCATGCCACTTTTTTATGGCAGGTTGAAGTTTCAGGCCAAGGGCGAAAGCAACTATGACTGACATCCTTAGATGAGCTTCAGGCCACTTGACCAATAGGCAAGCTCAAGTAGCTTTCAATCGGGGAGGATCAAGTCCAAAAGAAAGAGTGAAGGATCTGTCTTTTTTCCCAGCTGTATGAAGAAACCAAGCCAACCGAAACCGATTCAAGAGCCCTTCTATTTTTTATGTTATTTTATTATTACTTTTGCTCTGACTTTGAGCGATTCCATATCAACTAATGGAATCATAATAATAATTTCAATGAAAGGTTTAAGTAGTGCTTTTTTATTAATTCAATTATATGATGTTGTTCTACCTATTTGTCTGCCGAGGAACGTAGTCGCTTTCTGGTTGAGTTGAGCGTATGTCTTTGCCCAGATATTTTTCCTTTGTTTGAAAAAGACTAACTACTATAGTATAGTAAGGGGCCTTTTCTTGCTCGTTAGCGCTGTTTTTTGATTGCAGGGCGCTAGCTTACTAATAAAGAATAAATATATATATAGGGCTTTTTTCTTTCATCTTTCAGCTTGATCGGAATCGATTCTATGATTGAATAGCAGAAGTGCTACTTATTAATTAGTAGTATAAACTCGGAGAGACAGACAGAGAGGCAATCATACCTGCTAACTCCTAGGATGAGAAGTAGGTCCCTTGTTTTTGGCAGGAATAGTTCCATTGTTGCCCCTCGGGAGAGTGAGTCTACTTAGCGAACTGGCAGGACGCGGAGATCGATTGATAAAGATGAATCTCGAGAGTGGATGGTTGACCGCCGCCCCCTTGTCCTGGAGGCTCTCCGGCCGAGGAGGGGCTTGCTATCGTAACCTTTTATCCCGGTGTATGTGAAAAAGAGTGACGAACCCTTTTTTGTTCGGTCATAGGTTGGTGTCCAAAGAACGAGAGTCGGCTTCCTTAACTTAAGTCCGTTGTTCCTCAGTAGCTCAGTGGTAGAGCGGTCGGCTGTTAACTGACTGGTCGTAGGTTCAAATCCTACTTGGGGAGAATTTGGAGTTATAGCTTTTCTGACCTAGCGACCCCTGTCCTTCCCCTTAGTTTCTAAACTAGCAGAATCGTGGGACATCCAAAGTGGGAAGTTTCTTGTTTCTTTTTTTTCTATTTCTTACTCCCTTTTTTAGTTTAGGAACTTGGTTCGTTCAATTCACTTGCTCATGAACTCGCAGCTTCGCCAGAAGCGACTAGGGGGGAGCTGTCGTAGAAGCTTTGCCCTTTGTACAGAGATTGTTATGAACTGACTAGCGGAACGCTAGCTAAGCTAAAAAAGAGTCTGAGTTCCCTTCAATCAAATCAATAAGCTTTATTTCAGGTTTTTATCCCTCCTTCTTAGAACCCATTGATGGAGGGGGGCCTCGGCCCGGGAAGGGGAGAGTGGCCGAGTGGTCAAAAGCGACAGACTGTAAATCTGTTGAAGTTTTTCTACGTAGGTTCGAATCCTGCCTCTCCCACTTGTTTGTTGTAGACTTCTTCGAAGAGAAAGGGGGAGAAAGAAATCCTATAGCTTAGCTTGAGTAAAGCCCATTAGTATTAGTAGTAATTGGATCTTTTCTAAGGTTTGAGGATGCTGTACCGATAGGTGCGGGAGATTTATATTGATATAAAGATAACGTCAGCATATTGGCTCCAGCCGGTAGCACGGGGCTTGCGAATTCTTCGATCCATACCCTCTGAGTTAAAGAGTGGGTCGGCACAGTTTTCCAGGTTGGTTCAAACTTCATCCCTTGTTCAAGGGGAATAGTTTGAATCTGGGGTACATAACGGTTTACAAGACGATTGAAGGACTCCTTTATGGAGCCAACCAACTCAACAACAGTGTCCATACAAGACACCGGCTGAGATATACTGGAAAAGTGTTTTCTACCCGTTTTGCTAAGGTTATAATCTTAGAAAAGGAGAAGAAAGATACCATTTAACCAGCATATCCGCCTTTTGATCCCGTACACATATCATCCTTCTATGATGGGAAGGGATTTACCTGGGCTTGCACTGGAAATCCTATGAGAATATGACAATAGGAGTTTTCTTAACTGCTAAGCTTACACAGACTCCTGAAAGATTCGGACGAAGGCATTCCAAAAAAAAAAAAGAAGAAAGCTATTTATACGCTAGAGCCTTACAGAGACTTCCTAAAAAGAAGTGACCTTATCTAAATCTAAGGTAAAAACTCAAAGGCCCACATGCTTTCCTTTTTTGCTTGCCTAAGTCCCTTTTTCTACATATGGATTGAAAAAAGTTTTTCGGCCTGTCATGGACAGAAACTAAACCAGGCTCGCGTAGATACATTACCTGAACCATGCTTTTCCCAAGCGGGGGTCTAAGACCCTTTTCGGAAGCAAAACCCAGAGCAAAGGGGGGCACGGACAGCAGTTAGAACATACAGATAAGAGCACATAGCATCACTTACATCAGAAGTGGGATCACTCACTTCAAACCTTACTTCACAAGATCTTATCGCATTGAAAATCCGTATGGTGCAGTTATGAACGGAAGCACTGGGGTTAAGCCGAAAGTAGAAGTCGAAAGAGTAGTAGGAGTAGGCGAGAAGCCGGCGCGTCTTCATTTTGGGAATTCCTAACGGAATGAATATAACCAAGGGGAATGGAAATCATCGAAGATATAGTGTGTGTGCCGTGAGTAATCAATCTTCGCAAAGACAGAATCATGGATGTGGTCGTACTAATACTAATACTAATAAAGGATACTCTTTTGATACTTCTTTAATAGATCAGGAATTTATTTTCTTCAAAAATGGATTTGACTTTGCTTTTTAGGATGCTAAGGTTGGGGTGCTTATCCTCGTTTTAGTGATGTGCAGGCCCACTCGATGAAACGAAAAAGCTTGACAAGCTGGATGGATATTGGGTCACGGACATAGGAATACGGAATTAAAAAACCTGAGGCATTTAGGAAAACAACAAGCCTTGGTGCGACCTGACTCGGAACTGGAATTGGCAAAGAAGGAAGCCCCAGGTGCTTGAAAGACCAATACGCTCTAATGAGTCCCACTTACCAATATTTAAGGTGCACCGCAGGACTCATTCTGATCCACCCGCGGACACCCCTATCTTAAGCAAATGCCGACTTACCCTTGGCCTTCCCAGATAAGAAAAAAAAGAGAAAGAATTGCCTCTCGCTCACACCCTTTCTAGGGGCGAATCATCGGATCGGATTGACCACCCTTTCTTTTCGCTTTTGATGCAGCTACAGCCTTTTCAACTGCTATTTGCTCGGTAACCATTATCTAGTCATGAAACGGGAACCGTAAATGAATACGAATAGGCCCTTCGAACTTGATTCACAAGACAGGCTCCGGTCTTAGGCATGTCTATCAGGTCCATTCTATCTCCTCCTCGAAGGAAGAGGCTCAAAGGCGAAAGGGATCGCCCTTGACCCCACTACTGCTCAGCTTACTTGCTTTCCCTAAGCACACACACTAAGTAGATAGTAGGCACAGGTACGCTAGGAGCTCATCGAACTTAACTTGTAGAGTGAGACCAGTGCTCGATATGGTTCATTTCAGTTCTCGTTCTCTCGATATGCTTCAACACATACCTGTCATCTATCTTTTTCAAGCGGTATCTCAGTCTGCTTTCCCTGATATTGGTAGTACGTACTATCTTTCCTTGCGTGGAAGTAGTTCAAAGCTATCTTGAGATATATCTAAAAGCTATATATAAGGAGAAGTCCCGGTAGAGCTATTTCATGCCCTCTTATATGCTCGCTAACGTTTGTTAGCTCGTTTCCAAGTACAGAAGGCGGGTCTGGGAGACTTTTAAGTGAGAGAAGACCGCTGATAAAACAGTAGTGCTGCTCACTGATCGGTAGGGAGGAAGGAAGCATAGCAGGGGAAGGGGATAGCAAGAGAGAGAGACATGCGAGTTCGACTCTCGTTCTATCCATGTTCAGCAGTCCTTGTCCATGTTGGAACTGGGCAGTACCGCTCAACTACGAGATGCTTGAAAGTAGTTGCTTTTACTGTCTTTATTGAGATGTTCCGTGTACCGCACCGAGCCTTAATAGGTTGAGATTCTGTAAGTAACTACTCCGTGCAGGAATCTCTTTATGGAGGGAATTTGGATTTGTTATGAGATGGACTTCTTTTTCAATGATTCTTCTGATTTACTTCCTCTGGCAGTTGTAGTCATTTATGCTCTGTGGTGGCGGCGCCCTTTACCATTATTAAATTTGCCTCGACCCGACCCCGATCTGACTTTAGCATTTGATGCTCTGAGATATGAAATATCTTCTTTACTATAAACCCTGTTCAAGGAACGCTTTGGTGAGTATTACGAATTGCCAAACGGCTTCACTTTCTCAGCCGTTGGTGAGCATCTATATTTTACGATCTTGATGTGACGGCTGGGTCTTGACCTAGCTACCGAACTGACTTAATGAAATGGTAGACGTGGCCAAAGGAAGGGGTCGAAGGACAACGAGAACTCACAGCTTTCTCTCTATCCTGCCTGAGGCCAAACTCACACTTTATGGAGCTATAGCATACATTGAGCCTGCAGGGAGAGCCCTCTGGAATTGCAAAAGCCTTTGCCTCTATAACAGCCTCAATTCAAAGAAAAGTGTAAGTTACATTGATTCGGTCTTCGGGCTCACCTGATCTTCTTGGGAGCGTACCCTACAAGGGAAGAGAGTAGCCTGGGACAAGATATCTGATTTACGCAAGGCCAAGCCGACCTTCCGCTTCCGGAATGGATTTCTTTGAGACAATAAAAGAAAGATAGATAAGGGATTTTTCTTTCCCAGCCGTTGCCCTTGTCAGAGAGATTCCTTTTTTTCTTTAAATAAGAGAATTCTGACCTCAACCTCACTCAAGGGATAGAAAGGGGCGATGAGCTCAGTGGAGTAGAAGCCGTCCTTCTGAAATAGAAAGCCCTAGCTATGAGTTACTCCAATCTAGCCGTGAAGCGCGAGGGCCAATATTCAAATGAAAGCAAGGGGCTGATTGTCCTCATGGGGAAGGGATGAATACGAGCTGTCGGAAGAGCTGCTCTCTAAGAAGCAACCAATCCAAGAATTTCTTGATTTGGTAGAGTACCAGTCACAACACTAGAACCAAGTTAGGTGAGCTTGAATGCATAGGTAAGAGCGGGGAAAGCTGCTCTTAGAGCGTACTCCTTCCGATCTAGGCGTATGGTTGAATCTATCCTTCAAGTAGTGCTTGATTGAGGGATGAACCCGAATCCGTACTTTCCGGTACTTTTCCTCTTTCAAGTGGGTTGAACTCTTTCTTTTTCTTTTATTGGCACGGATGGACACCTCGAAGAGAATCCTTCTTCTTCTGCCTGGCTGGCTTTGTACTGACTGATAAGAGTCTCCAATATGCAAGCCTTACACGTGACTTAGTAAGCCAAAACAGGGCAACCCACTGCTCGCGACGTGCGGTGCGAGTTGCTTTGTAAAAGGTATTTATGTATCAATCAGTAGCCAGAGAAAAAAAAAAGTACAATTGCAACTTCAGACATTGAAGAAGATTTTTTAATGAGCAAATTTGGCGCAAGCCAATGCCGCTAATAAACACCCTTTTTGAAATTGAAATGAAACAACTTTGAAGCGCCCTAACATGTACCTACGGAGCAGAAGATAGATCGGTCCTCGTAGAACGTTCAAGACTTTAAGTCTGTTGTTCCATATCAATTACTAAACCTCGTGGTATCCACGTACAAAACATACCATTACCAATAAAAGAATTAGCACATTGGTGTCGGTCTACTAAGCCAGTCAATCAAGTATGTAGTGTAGAGTCCATGGTGTAGGACAGGTTTTAGTACGAGGAGTTCAATGAAAGGATTTCTCTATAGTAAGAGTGATCCATGGCCTTTCGCCTAGAGTCATAGAAGAATTCCTTCATGCTTCCCATAGGGGTAGGAAAGAGTCAAGTGGCCGGTTAAGCAGCTAGTCCTACCTAATCTAGGCACATACGCCGGTGAGAGCAGTGCCTTTTCAAATCAAAGCTTAGCTTCTGAGATTCTCTGACTAATAGAAAACAATCTTTTGGGAAAGTATTCTGCGCTCTACTCTATTAGGCTGTGGGGCCCAGATCTTCTTGAATAAACTACTGTTTGCCCCTTGGAATGAAGCCTCTTAGGCTGTCTACCTTTGATTCAAGAGTCTCACCTTGGCGATCTACTGAGAAGGTCGTATCCATGGTCTCGACTCGCTCATACCCAGCCCACCTCTCTGAGGGGGACTTCCTTGCTATGCCACCATCCTATTAGCTTAGCTGGTAGTTAATCTATTTACTAGTCTGATGCACACTTGGAAGGCTCTCCTTTATCTTACCAGTCGTGCAGCACTATACACGCGTTTAGGTCATCATTCTTATCTAAGGCGGATAATTGGGCTTATAATGCCTTTGTTTTATGGACCTCGGGACCTTTCATTTCCAACTTCGGCCTATCATCTTATGTTTTTAGTTTCAAAAAAAGAAAAGGTTCGCGCCCTAGAGTGCATCCACGTCTTAGCCTTCACGGATGAGGCCTGCTATGACAAGGGATAGATAGGCACTACCTCTAACAAGGTAGTCCTATGGCGATAGAATGCCTTCTGGATACGACTAAAGAATAAACCATTATCTATATTCCTAGTCCCTTTGTCTGAGCACAGGTGACTCTCTTAGTGTTAGTACTTGTTCAGTTAAGATGTACATAGTCTTTAGGGTACGGTCATTACGCAGCAATATATCTTCCCCACTGGGCGTGGTATACAAGATAGCATCTAGCAAAGGACTTATCAAACCTGTTCCGAATCCAGAATCGAAAGCCATAGGAACAAAGCTTGAGGAATACTGTGACTTCCATCAAGCCAAAGCAAAGTGAACGAATTGTTCATAATGGTGTCTGTGTGAAAAGGAGATTCCTTAGAAAGATTTGACTCCTCAACAGCTGTTCTCCCCTTACACCAACTGTATGTAGTTGAATCGAGATTGGCGTTGCCTGGGTCAACTCTCTCCTATCTCATGTTGCTATTTTAGCTTTCATTTCCGTTATGTTACATATTGATCTTCTTTGACCCGCGAAAGCGAACGAGGAAGCTTACCATTCCGCCGTCGGTCAGTTATTCAAAGAAGAGTATCAACGGTATAACTACGAAATATTGATAGCAAAGCTCGGACTTTCATCCCAAACTCTTTCTTCTTTCGAATCTGAACCATGAAAGTCAGTCAATGTTGGCTTCCTCGATTACACAGTTGACCACACGCATTCAACGGTAGGGAGTAAGACCTTCTCTTTACAATTTGGAAGGTAAATTCCAGGGATACTCATCGAGTGGACCATACCAAGGCTTTCCAAGAAAGCTCCTTCTTTGCTTTTCTGATTGATCTCATTGTGGACGTGTAGAGATAGGCACCTTATCTATGCAATATAGATCTCTCTAGACAGATTCGTGAAAGATCCATTTATTTACGCCATGGAAGTTTCATTGCTGAATGACTTGTCTGCTACCAACTCCTTCCTCTATGGGTAGGGCATCTCTACATGTGAGACCTTGTATACAAATTGATCACATACCGCCGAGTAATTAAAGAAAAACTCCTCCTTGCTTTCATGCATAGCAGACTAACAAGCTGAAAAGTGATCTCGCTGTACCCGATCCCCAAGCACTGACATTGAGAGAAGAGTGGAACGGGACTAGCCTTATAGGGGACTTCCCCGGATACTTATCAACTCATATCGGAGCAAGGAAGCTAGCAACCTACTGAGACTGAGACCGCGCGAAGCAATACCACATTCTCAATACCCCGGAAGACAGCGATGTAGGGCTTCGTTCTTCTCTTGTTCCTGTTTCCATACGGTATCGATGGGCCGATCGTTTCCTCTGGGAAAACTAGCAAATAGCATTTCCCTGGAAGTGGCATGTCAAAAAGGAGGAATTTAGATCCCACCTATGGGCGAAATCAATGAAGACCTTTTCCCTCCCTTCGGTCGCCTCTATTTCGAGAAATGTTGTTCTTCACTAGCGGCAAAACTAAGAATGATTTTATCCCTCATGGGCTGGCATGAGAAATTGAAATTGATCGATCTCCCCGATGGGAAGAAAGATTCCTAACAGTTATAAGACGATTATGTGCGGCGTAAATGGTGATCATTGCAGGATAAAACTTGGTGCTATAGCAAAACAACTTTTTCTTCCACGCACAGAATAGGTTGTTCAAGAAGGGGACAGGGATGTGGATCTCACTACTATTGATTAACCGGTGTCAGTTGCTTTAACAGCTTTCCATGGGCATCCACCCGCAAAGATAAGAGGCCTACGCAACGATCCTTAGAACTCTCCGGTTCAAAGCCGCCCGCAATCGATACCTTTCCATTCCTATATCCTATACGATACGCTATTTTCCTGTTTCAAAGAGCTTATTCGAGAACAAGGCGCAGCAAGAGCTAATTCGATAACAGGATTCTTCGCAATTAGCCTTTCCTCGCTTTCGCTTTCAAGGGGCGTAGCGCTTGCTTACTTCTTAGAGTAGAGTCCGGAATTTTTAGCTTATTAGGTCACAATCCTGTCTTATTTAGATCTTCTTTCAGTCTAGCCCTTCTTCCACATGAGATCCTATTTTTCCTAACTCCATGTAGCACCACTATCCAATGAAAAAAAAAATCCTGCTATTTCACTCCTGGAATTCCCTGATAGAGAACTCCAGTTCTATACCTGGGGCTAGCTACTAGCTCAGACTCCGGCTTCTTAGTGTGGCCAAGTGGTAAGTCCTTTCTTTTCTGTCTGAGAATATGTCTTATCTTCCGAGGTGGCATGAGACAATAAGTGAGTTCCAGTTTAGTCTTTTGAATGTTCCTGAGGTGGATCGAGTCTCTGGTAGTTCTAGGTGGCTAGAGACCAGGGCTAACAGTCCTAGAAAGAGCAGTCCTATTTCTAAAGTACACGAACATCTTTGACATAAGGACGCTTTCAATCTTTCTTCATGAAAGCCAGACAGCGGAGCGGAGATAGAGTCCAAGCGCACTATAGCACTGCAGGGAAAGAAAATATCTTCCTTTGAAAAACTAAAGTAGTACTAAATCAAAGAAAGACATGAATTGCCCGAAGGCCAGGTTCTTTATTCCCATAGGCACAAAGACCGATCCCGACCGTCCCTTATTATTTGATTTTACACGTGCCTGGAAATGATGCTTGAATTCTTGCTTGTCTTATGAGCCATTTACTTACTTATGGAAGACATGGGGCACGAACGAGAGCATGGTTAATTAAGTAGGCTATGGAGCATGAGCCATATCAGTGCTAGAAAGACTTCCTTTTTCGATATGGTTTGATAGTAGGAGAGAAGTAGTACCCCTACGAGCGATGGATAAGAAATGCTTTTTTTTTTCAAGCGGAAGAAACTTCACTGCAGGGGAAGGCTTATGTCACTCGGATGGGAAGGCGCTAGCCGCATGGAGTAGCCATAAGAGTTAGAAGACCGCCATCAAGGATGACAAGTCACATCGGGACAGCCCTTTTTCCAGCTAGCTGATATAGAATGGAAGGGGAAGGAGGAGAAAGATAAAAAGGCAATCAACAGACTCTGATAGACGCTATGGGACCATCTCCCTTGGGAGAAGCCTTTCCGTTGTTCCAGGGTTTTCTTACTATTGAGGTCCATTTTTCCTATCATGGCATGGGGATTAGAGAGAAGATCAAGAGTTTCGAACAAGCACGCAAGCCTGAAAGCATGAGTTTCCAGCGATCGAAGTTCAAACTTGGCCGGACAGGAAAGAGGGAAAGCCTTCTTCTCAATGAGCTGTATCCATTATACAATCACCGGGCTTTGCCAAAGACAGTCCCAGTAAAGGGGTGTGTAGCAAAGCATCCACCGAGACTAGATTGGAAGATAGTCATGTGCTCTATGAAAGCAATCGAACATCATGTGTGAAGCATATGAGATGGCTAGCCGGGCAGTTCCATCATAGTTCGTGACAGGGTGTAAAGGATATATGATCTTACTTTACGATTGAGGTCTTCTTTCTCCTCTTCTTCACCGGGAACCCCTATTTCATCAACCAGACGGACAATGGGAAGCGTCTGAGCAATAAAAAGATAAGCCAAAAACGTGAAGTAGAGGGATCCCATCCTGACGGATGAGCTGCTCCCTCCCCCGGTTAACTACCACTACCCGGTCTTCCCTTTGAATTGATAGCTTCCGCTGGAGCACTTGCCTTCGTGATGAATCCCTTGAGCTTTGACTATCTTTTTGCTTCTTCTTGCTAGCCTTCGATTGTATGGTTTCCTGTATCGCTCTTGTCAAGCTCCAGCCCGATCCCTGTGATCTCGTACTTGGCCTTCCCCCCCTCTTTATCTTCGTCCCGGGATAGAGCCTTTCACTAAAGGGAAGGTTCCCGAGCTTGGCCGAAAAAAATCCTGGAAGTAGCACTGCTTTGGCGATTGGCAAGACATATCCGAGTAGCGCTGCCTGAACGAAGCGTGGGCGTAAAGCATCAAGTGGAGGCGTCGAATCCTTGCAAGAGGGGGGCAGACCGGTCAAAGCCAAGTCCAGACGAGCTGGCCAAAAGGCATAGGGCCAAGGCGGAGCTGGCAGGCTCATCTCACTTATTGTGTGCTTTGTTGGAATAGACTGACATCAAGGGAAAGTGCACTTTATCTCGATTCCTCTCTTTCTACAACTCTTTCCAACCCACTGCTCAGCCCCCCTCCAAACTATGGCATCAAGGTCGGACCAAGGGTCGGGCCTCCACCGATCTACTGATAAGGTAAGGGGAAAGACAACTGAATAAATAGGTCTATCTATCCTATAAAGACGGGCTAGAGTAAACGCCAAGCGCTGGCCCATTAGTGGGTTCAATTCCTGCTTGCCTCTCATTTTCAATTGTTTGTTAGAGTAGTCTCGATCCTATTGAACATAAGCTATATCACAGGGAGTAAGTAGATCATGATCGGAGGGGACGACCGGAGAAAGATAAGTCAAGGAGGACCCGAAGAGGAAGAGCGGTCCGTCCTAAACGAAGAGCGGTCGCTGAGAGCGAAATGAACTGATTTGGCCGGAGGGGGCCACGGGATTAGACTCTCGATGTATTATTACATTTCTAGCGGGAGGAGAGTAGCCCCGAAAGAAGTCGGTCCTAGCGAAAACACATAATACAGCTTATGGCCGAGAGTGTCATGAAAGAAAGGTCAGTCTGCACAGGCGGGACGTGACATTAATAGACAGGTCAAACTGTGGAATCGTCTGATTTTCACTCGGATGACGTAATTCAATTTGATTTATATCAGTGTGCAGCAGCCCCTATGACAGAATTGAACATCAGATATATCACATCCATAAAAAGATTAAAAACAGTCGGTTATGAGAGCAGCACTTTTCCTTGCGGGGGCCCCGTCTCCCATCGGTGCGCTGGAGACGATTCTTTCTGTATCTTCGGCTTCGTCTTCTCCTCCTTCTGAGTCAAACAGATAAAATAAAACATGTGAATGAACGAATTTATCGTAGATTGCACGAGCAAACCACCCTTTTTTACTTTACAAATGATTGTGATTGTGGAGTTGAGGCAGGGGCTCTTGCTTTTTACTAGGCTAGACGACTCGGCGATTCTACCCTACTTTTTTCCCAGGATTGGACGCCTATTGACGAAGCTCAGGATTGGATTGTCGCCTTACTGCTTGACGAGAACAACCTACCACTGACTTTTTGAAAGTACCTATCTCATTGCACTAAAAGAGTCTGTCTTTGACGATAGGGCTTGAGGTCGATCGGTCCACCACTAAGGATCTATGGTAGGTCAAAGAGCGCAGAGAAGATTGTCCACCACTTCTTCTTGTACGCGCTATAAGATATAGGCTTTCTATGAAAGCTCGTAAGATCAGCTGACAAAACAAAACAGAAAGGGATTCGGACTCGCCTGGTTCATGTCTATCGACGAGGGATCTCAGATTGCGCTTGACCGCAGACTCGTAGCATGGGTGAGAATTCTTCATCTTAGGTAATGAAGGTGGGCGGCTCGTCGTCTTTGAAAAAGGAAGGGATGATTCTTGCCAAACTCTGTCATGCCCATCCTCCTTGGAGTTTAAAAAAAAAGATCCCCTTATGTTTTTCCGTCTTCTTCTCTGCCGAAAGGAAAGACAAAGGCGAGGGAGTCCTCGAACGGGGAAACCCACGATTGAGAGGTCAGATCACACCATCCTCATTGATCCAACTCGGGTTGGTATGCTCACAAAGAGAGACCCTACCACATGTGTTTCAGTTTGAGAGCCACCCTGTTTTCTCGATGTCTTCTTCTCTTTCGGGTGGGAGGCATTCTTCAATAGCTTTCATTACTGAGGGGCCCAATCCTAAGAATAAGAGTATCAAAAGACTCGATCTATCCGACCTTACCATAGTCTCCCTCGAGGCGCGGTCAACCTAGCAGGTGTCATACCTTCAAAAGAGATGGCTCAGACAGATTAGCTATAATGCGCAGTTAGATACTTCGATGGCTCTCGAACTAGCTGTGTTAAGCATATAGCTAGCCTTCTATTACCTTATTTCTCCAAATTTATGAATCCATAATTGTTGCCATTCAGTCTCTTATTAGCGATAGGGGCCGTCATCCAACATGCTTCTATCTAAGTGATTTCATACCTTATTCCCTCCGCCACCCTCACCCTTCTAAGCTCCTTTGCCCTATGCCTTTAGTTAGTCTGCTTTGAATGATCATTTCACTCTTCGAAGGTGAGCGAAGTACTTCGAGGGATTAGATGGAAGGAACCTCTGCTAAGAATGGAATACAATTCTTTGTGTCCTTATTTAGCTTTCAAGTGGGAGAGGACTTCCATAGAGTGAGCCCTTCGATCGCGGTGCTCATCTTACCACCCTAACTACTAGCGCAGTCCAACTTATCCCTGCTAACCCACAACTAAAGCACCATGACTCTTTGATTCCGAAATGCGGCCGAGGGCATCGGAAAGGACACATCACACGCCCTAACTCCACGAAGGGATGGATGGAATAGACAGGCACAAACCGTTGACCCTAATCTTACCAAGATATACAGGTATTCAATCCAGAATGGGCACAGAAACTGTTCAGGAAGTGAATAAAGCAGAAAGATACACATTAGTATTGGACTTAACCCCAGAGGAGAAAGAAGAACCTCCGCTTGTCCTAGAGCTAGCCTCAGAGTCAGAAGTTTATGTTAACCATACCACTAGGACAGGAAGGGTCTATCAACCGCCTCATTTGCAAGGCTAAGAAGAGCAAGAATCTATTATGCCTTTCGCTCAGTTATGAGCCAACAGGAATTTGACTGGATTGAGACTCGCGGTGCTTACACCTCTAAAGTCAGCCTCGCTCAACAATTCCTCGAGACCAAAGCAAAAGTTCTCTTTCGATCCCAAGGAGTTCATTACCTATTATTGTTGGCTATTCCAATGCCAATGCCAATGATAGAGAGATTAGGGGAATATACTGACCGAGAAGAGAGAGTAAGACCCTAAATGCTTACGGGACAGAGAGGACGCTAGTGAGATGCGCAGGTGTATGAGCTCTGAGATGTGTAGGTAGAAAGAGAAGAAGCCGTTCCAACTGGTCCTATCATCCTAGGGTAGTAGTCAATCCGATGTAGCTAATCCGACCGGCATTAGTAGACGAGTACAAATGAATATAGTAGCCCTATACAATAGACGGTAGTTCCATTAGAAATTCTATGTAAAAAGTAACCTACCGGTTACAAAGGCCTATGAATTTACAAAGTCAACATCGGAGAGTCTTCTTAACAGCTGTACTAATGCCGTTCGCCTTGACTTTAGTCATGTAGAGCATTTTCTTTTGGCATAGGAGCCTTCTAGGCCTACTGACTCTTATCTAAAGGGGCATATCGAGATCCCTTAGCCCACAAAGCCCTTGACTTTCCTTCTCTGCTTCGCACCATCGTGACACTCACCCTTCGTTACCCAGCCCATCGCTAACGCTCAGCCTCGTCTTTTGATTTGACGACCTATTTCCCTCTTTCTCTATTTAGGATAGAAAGCATAAGGTCGCAAGTGAAGCTTCTGGAGAGAGCAATGAAAGAGTTAGAATTGGACCCATAACATTGACACAGGGAGAATCCATTGCTTGGTTTCCCACAGGCAGAAAAGGACTTGGCCTGGATGTAAACTGTAAAATGAAAAGAAAATTGTAGTATCCAAAAGGGCAGCTAAGCTAGCAATCCGAACAAGAAGATCTTCCCGTGGACTCAACAGGGTTCACGAATCTTATCAACTATTTACATGAAGTAAAGTTGGAATAGATCCCAGACTTCGGAGATAGCCACCACTACTACTACTTTAGAAAGGACCGAATGGCGTGCCTTATACCTTTCAAATGAATGGTGGGGAGACCGGAATCGCTTTTGTCGCTCCGGATTTCCTCTTAGCCGAAAGGGTCGAGGCAGGAAGGAGAACGCTATATATACACCTCTTTGTACCTGGGACTAGACATAATAGCTTGAGAAAGGCTCGGGAAAGTACGTTGTGTATTTTATAGCACACGAGATAGGCGGCTTGGCTTAGAGCCTACACCAATCTATCTGTTCTATCTGTAATAGTTCGATCTGTCTTCCTGAGATGAGAATTTGTTTTGAAATAGCTAGATTAGAACTGGCCGCCTTGCCTTGGCTTATTGTGTGATTTTTGAGCAGGAGCGAGCTGTCTTTGGCACAATCTGTACTGTAGCCGGGAAAGCAGGAGTCAAGCTGTTCACAAGCAGTGGTTATGAGCCGCATCTAAAGCCAATCCATTTACAAGTGAAATCTTGCCCAACTCCAACTACAAGGAAAGAAAGGGGTGAGGTGCTCATTCTGTATAAATTGGGTCTCTCGGAACCATGGGCGGCGAAAACTAGGATGGAATCATAGGTAAGGGATGACATAACTGGGGAGTAGGAATGGCAGATCCGTTTTTTCCCAACATTATGAACTCTTCAACTTGTAGTCCACCAAGAGGCTCAATCCTCTCCTGACTTACGTCTGAGCCCAGGTTTGTAAACCAGCCATTCAATGGAAGACTTTGTCCTCTTATTTATGTTAAGCATTAGGGTCCTTCACATAATCTCGAACCGTGCCCCTTCCTCAATGAGTCACGAGCGAGCCATGCCACATTGCATGGGAGGAACTGATCCTTCACTTCCCTTTTGAGCTTTCGATTCTATTCTAGACCGCTTGATATCATATCTTACCAGCCCCACCCGGGTGGCTTCCGCGTCACCCCCAGTTGCTCCATTCTGGATCCCTGAGTGATAGAATAGCTATAAGCTAGCCCACCCTCACCTTGATGAGTTTCACTAAGAAACCGGGGGGTGCCTATGTGACTAACATAGGGCTCTGCCTTACCAAGCAGAGTGAGGTTAGAAACTCCAATTTTGTGATAGGACTGACCCTGGTGAGAACCAGCCTATCACGCCACCGAGGTTCCGCCTCGTTTGCCTTAGTCTTGCGATCTAAGGGTGAAGGAGTCATCCAGCCACCGGGATTGGTTACCCGGTTGACCCCTATCCGTATCTACATCTACGTCCTGATTGAGTTACATAGAAACTAAAAGAACTTGAAAGCAAGAGATCCAACAGGAATGAAATGAATATCTATTTTTAAATAATCAAGTGAAAAATCCCCCGAACCTCTGATCCGATAGCAGCTATAATATGCATCTACGACTAGCTACAGGAACTAGATGAAAACTTCTACAACAGGGTATCGAAGAATGCATTCTGACATCGAGTCCTCAATCAATGTAGATGATTCAACAAGGTAGACCGAAGCAACTCGTCGATCAGCTATCACCACATCGTTGCCGAGAATGGCATAGCGATCAAACTAGTGACTGTCTACGGCTTATGCCTTCACTCGGGGGAGAGCACCCATCCAAAAAGCAGAAAAGTGAAGAAGTGACGTCCAAACCCTCGGATGGACCTAAACTAGACTCAGTCCGAGCTCCTGCAAGAGGGTCCAAAGTAGAGTGGCATGGAATCGGCCGGAAAAGACAGATCTTATCTTATAATTGCGTATATTGAGTGAGATGCCGCTTCAAAGATGCTGCTTACCTAGGATGGTGTGCTTTTCGCTCCTTTGGCTTTCTTTCTCCCGGAGACCATGCCATTCCTCGACACCGACCTTCAAACAAAGTCAGATGAGGAGCTGGCTTCCCTCAAAGTTGCTCTGGCTGACTTGCCCGTTCCGCTTTGGGGCGGTTCTTCCTCCAGCAGCCTATTCTTTCACAGCTTCTATGCCAAGGGCTATTATATCTATTCGATTATGCAAGATGTATTGGGGTCACATAAAATTATTTATGAAAAGAAAGCGCTCTTAGTTCAGTTCGGTAGAACGCGGGTCTCCAAAACCCGATGTCGTAG
>NW_028196687.1:0-27500 GCF_037176805.1 Vigna unguiculata | reverse complement strand
ATGTGCTTACTTTACTTGCAGTTCCCCTCCTTGACTATGTCCCGGCTGATTGGTGGGAAAAAAAGAGGTTAAGGGAGAAAAACCTTGCCTCATATGCGATTCCGCCTAACACATTGAACTCTGGGGGAAGAGGACTTTTTGTTTATTAAATCCCGTATCAGTTGGATTTTAAAAAAAGGGGAGTCCAAGACTATTCATTTCAGTTATCCACCCTTAAACGCGGAAGGCGTCATAGGATTTGAGCCCTTTAGGACTGGAAATTGGATATTGAATCACACCAATATCCTTGGCGGCCACATCGTGCGAGATTACCAGAACCTCTTTACTACTGACCATCATTCCTAATATTATTTGATTTAGATCCTTATCTTAGTGGCAAGATGACTTCTCAACAGGATATTAACGCGCTTTCTCAACCTATCTCAGAGGATTCCATTTTTCCGTTCCGTAAGGTCTTTTTTTTAATTGAAGGCTCCAGGACCAGATAGGAAAGCATTGAGCTAGGATGACTTCACTACCTTAGTCTATTCACCCTCGGATCAATTCACTGGCTTGCTTACTTGCTTGGTGCACACTGACTTGACTGACTGAAGACCGGAATGGACCAATGCGAGATTGACTAAAGAAGGGCGCCAAGGAAAAGGCAAACTAGATAAAAAGCCAAGCTGACTGAATGAAATGCCGCAGCTGACTCTGACTCCGGTTTGGTACCTATTCCATATCTGAAGATTGACCACAGCCTAATTAATTGAATGCCTTACCGCTTTAAACTTTGCTTGGAGTTCGATCCGCCTATGAACTCTTCTTCATACGCTTACTCTCTTACCGGAAAGGCAACCCAACGAAAAGAGTCTTAGTCCAGCTTCGTCCCAAAGCTTGGAGATGCCAGGGGCTGAAAAAGTGGGAGTTACAGTATGTTCTTCTCAAGCCAAACCTTCCGAATGGAAGCGCTGGGTTTCTCTGGACTACTCTTCTGCCATTCATTACCCTTGACATGAGAGGTATATCGTTACCTTTGATCTCATTTCCATTTTTTTTATTTTGCAGAGTCTCAGCTCTTTCCTCGAGCCCCACGGGGTCCTCTCAATCCCGCTCTCTCACTTCTGTCGCTATAAGTGTGCTCCCCCTTTGTGCGCAGAACGCCGAGGGTGTTCAGGTCTTTCCCCTCTTTTATCTTATTGCTTTCTTTTCTCCATTTCTCACTTGGGTCTAATTGCCAGGTTCAAGTGAACCCTCAGTAGCTTGAACCTGGCAACGGTCTTTGACACATCTATTAGCTGAAGAGGCCTAACGCTGGTCTTTTTATTCTTCCTATGACTAGCCGATGTAGACTATATCCATAGCCTTTCATATTAGTTAGGGTTGTGTCCTTAACGAATTTGTGAAACTCGTTTAGGCGAATCGATCAATATAAGGGCTTATACACCTACCTTTGAATGAAAGAAGTGTTGATTGTATGCCTGGAAAAGAGAAAGAGTGACTTCCGGCGGTCTGACGATTGATTGCATTTGGTTCAATTTATCTTGCTTGAGAGGGCAAAGGCAGGAAATAGAGTATGGAGTTAGGGGCTTGCTTAATGGCTTTCCTTCCGGCTTCAATGCTCAAGGCATTTCTTTTTTCTTTTTTTGGATTATGCTCTAGTGTTTGAATCATTTTTCTATCTATTCGTCTTTCTATTGATCTATTTGTTTTGCTATCATTCAGTATCAGTAAGATTGATTAGTATGTGGATTACGTGGCTCGCTCTCGCTCTTTGAGTTCTTGGTCTGAAGGTGAACGAGCTCTTGGTGTCGTAATTCCTACTCGCTTTCCTTGTATTAGCTACAGCCACCGAAGCATTCTTTCGTCAACACGAGTTAGCTATTCTCTGATCTTTGCCTTATTCTTTCTTCCTTTTCGTATGTATTTTCAACCGCACAACTGGAACCAAAAATTTCATTGCCTTGAAGAGCCTTCCATTCTTAAGCCAGCCAATCCAGTCAATCAATAAAGGGGCGAAGCGGTGTGAACATGGCCTCATTCTATGACGAGTTGGAGGAGATAGCAGGCTACGGCGAGGAGCCGCCCTACGAGGAAGACAAAAGGGACACTGAGGTCCGAGGACCGGAGGCCCACGTATATGCACTCATGAATACTTATCAATTCAAAAAATTCTTTGATCGTAGAGCAGGCACGTTTCGCCGCTACGCTAAAAGGCTCTTCTATTATGGATCACACGTCCAATTCTCTGGCTCAGAAAGGCTTTCGATGTTTTGATCCTTCTTCTCGTTTTCGCCGTCCCGGCATGTTACCTTCCCTTTTTGGAGTACCAGCTATAGTAGTCAGTCCACTGGGTCTACCTTTTGCGTCCCTGGTGAGGTTGGTTCATCGGCCGAGTCAATCCAGTTTAGAATCTTATTTTCTAGTGAGTTATAGAGCATCTAGTAGATAAACTACTAGCATGAGTAGTTAGACTACCCATACTCAGTTTACGCTGTTCGTGACAGCGATGTTCCAGTCAGACCCGTTCCAGAACCGATGAAAGAGAAAAACCCACTAGCGGGTAAACCTGTGCTTTAGCCCCCAGCAATAGATCTAGTGAGACAGGATTTTCCTTGCCTATGTTCCCCCTGAAGTGAGGCCCCACCGAATCGTCTGCTTAGTCTTCTTTCTCTTTCCTGTGCTATCCAGAAGAGTGAGACATAAGTCTAAAGTTATCCCACTAGTAATGTGCACTATCTGACTTGTCCTTGGTACATCTTATATGAAGCAGTACTGTAGCCTTACAAGCTGCTTGAATGGGTAGCGGACTTTCTATCTACGCCGAGTTTTGATGCCCGACTCAAAGCCTCCTACTCTTCCCCTTCCGCGAAGACAACCTCTGCCGCCTAGTCTGCTTGCCTTTGCTTCCTAAAGTGAGATGTCCAAGAGAAAAGGAACGAGGGGAAGAAGCGACGAGAACATAAAATCGTGAATGAAAGAGCGTGACGAGACTTTCTCAATTCGAGATGTTAGAAGGTGCAAAATCAATGGGTGCCGGAGCTGCTACAATTGCTTCAGCGGGAGCTGCTGTAGGTATTGGAAACGTATTCAGTTCATTAATTCATTCCGTGGCAAGAAATCCATCATTGGCAAAACAGTTATTCGGATATGCAATCCTGGGCTTTGCTCTAACCGAGGCTATTGCCTTGTTCGCATTAATGATGGCCTTTTTGATTCTCTTTGTTTTCTAAGTTTCTCCTTTTGAAAGGTGTAGTCTCTCCTACCTGAAGAGGACGAGGCCCCCGGAAATGGGGGGAAGGGGAGTGGGCAAGGGGCCCCTTCACGGCTAATCGATCTCTCTCCCTCTAGTAAGCTCATCGAAAGACCTGGTGCCCAATACTAAAACTTGGGGAAGGTGGGATGCTAGGTGGACAGGATTGGACGTTAACCTAGAGAGCTAAGTGTAGTGCACTTCGTTCTCTTTGATTGGCACATGGAAGATCCACTTAAAGCATAAAGAAGATCTGCACCGCTAAGACAAGGAAGGTAAGATGTTCAGAAAGAAGATAAGACAAAAAAGTCAATATTGCAACTGACAGCTAATAGGAGAGAGAATACAACTGTCAGCAAATAAAATAGATAAGACAGTCCTGTCTTGATAGTTTACTTCAGATTTCAATGTCCGATCTGACTGTGAGAATAGCGAAGTCCGGAATGACATGCTCAATGCCAGTCCATCCAGAAATGCCAGATGAATCCCGTGAGAGATCTAATCTAGGCAGAAGATCCCATCCCTAAAAAAAAAAAAGTGTAATCAGAGGGTGAAACCTTGCTTTGCAAAAGGGGAGTTCTTTCCCGCATCCATCCCATAAACCCCTGTCAAGCTTCTACTCATTCTCAATTCAGGAAAAGGTTTCCGGTTGCCATAAATAAAACCACAATCACACAGTCAACTCGAACAAAGAGCTTCTCGCCTACAAATTAAGGAGCTGGTCCAAGCCTTCCTCTTTACTGTTTAGGAGTAGCATTGAAGATTCGAAACCTTTCGTGTCGTCAGGTTGCTACACCTAACCTAGCCTAGCGGGAGCTCACTTAAGGCTCCGAGTATCATGATCGTAAGACGACATTTGCTAGCCTCACACTACCCTTTTTGGAACCCTCGAGTAGTCATGTGGAATAAACAAACGAAAAGAAAGGAGAAAGGCTTGCTGTTGCCAAGGCCTATTCCTCGACCATCGTCACCTATTCAATAAGTTGGGAGTCCCCGCCATGTAAACCCATATCCCATGGAAGAATCGAATCAATACCGACTATTTCTTTAGCATCCCGAAGAGTGACGAGAAGACCACACTTTACATCTTTCTTTCAAAAGAGGAGAACGCGCTCATAGAATATTAACAAAAATGAAAGAAATCCTCGTCCAGTGGCACGTCCTTTAGCTGCTGCGGTCCGGTACGGGGAAAGAAGTTCGGACATATTCTATATAGGAAGCGCTCCTTGCCTGAAGAATAGGCGTCTTTCATACCTTTCCTGGGAACGGGCAAGAAAACAGATTGGCCTATGAATGTGCACCCTCTTTCCTGATACTAGGGACATTTGATTCTTTCTGACCTATATTATAATCTTACCAAACTGCTCTTATTCCGCTAAAAGAGCAAAGATAAAAGCCCTCTTATGCCAGAAATTTAATAAAGAATAAAGAAAGTGTACTTTCACCTCTGGAATGGCAACATGCGAAAGACACCCACTGGCGTGCTTACGTTCTTTCTTCGCTTCCCAGCCAACAAGCAACTCCTTGAGCTTTATAAAGCCGTTGATTGCCATCCGTTTTCTTGCTGGAATCTTTTTCTTATTCTGAATATAACCTGTCCTCCCGGGGCTCAAGGGAGAGGCCTGACTGTCTTTTCTATAGAGTTGGAGTAGTAGTTGGACAAAAGAACTCTCTGGCCGGAGTCAAACACGTAGTCGTGACCTGTCCCGTCGTTACTCCTCTTTCTATATATGTTTAGGGAGAAAGAATTAGGCTGCCTAAAAAGAAACTCTAGGCGTTGGATTGTTTTTATTTTCTGCTGGTGAGGAAAGGTCGTGCAATCGCAGAGGACTAGTTCCCTATCCCGCTGATAAGAATAAAAAAGGGATCGGCGCAGTGGATAGGCCACTCTCACTGGAAGAGCTTAGCTTATTCCAAAGCATCCCTGACGCTCTCTAGTTTAGGAATAGAGGGTGCCGCATCCGAGGCAAAGCAAGAGCTAACAGCCTCTTTTTTTCCATCCTTACTTTCATCCGTTAATGCTTCTTCTTTCCAGTCAGTTTAGATCCTGAGAACAAGTCAAGCTTCAAATAAGTAGTCCGCTAAGGTCTGTCTAACAATAGAGCTTCCAGAGGCAAGCCGAAGCGGAGAATGTTTCTCCTAAAGAGTCTATTATAGTAGTCTATCAAAGCACAAGGAGAATGGCTCTGACTAAGCATCTGGTGAGGGATCCGCTGGATTAGTAAGCATCACATAAGGAGGACGGTGGAGATCTAAGTTGCTCCTTTCTTCCCCCTTCCCCAGTTCTCTAACTAGTGGTGTAAGCAAGTGCTCCATTGTGTAATGGTCTAAGGGCCTTTCAGTTCTAATCTGACCTACCGTGTCTAAGGTGTGACTTCTTCCAAGAGTGGGAGGGCTCACAGTAAGACCGGGTAGACGGGTATAGCAGTAATAGTACTTTCACCCAATAGGATAAGGCAAGTCAGTTTGAAAGCAAGGCAAACAACCTTTGCCTCTTGGACTACGGCTTGGAAACCTTTGCCAAGTTTCCTCAGTGAGAAAGGAATCAAACTCACTCTCTTTTCTTCTTCAACTCAACCAAGTCCAATAGAAAACACATTAAGCTTCGTCTAACAGGAAGTAGCACCTGCCGCCTTGCATAGCATGTCGAGAATCCTTTTCCTTGTTTCGAAATACAGATTGTTGTGGAGAGTCTAAATTGCGTAAGAGAAAGAAGCTGTTCTTGAATTGCTAGTCTGTCAGTGAGAAGCTGTGATCGAGAAAGTCTCGCCCAAAGAGCTCTACAGTAGTGCCTTGCGGGGTCGTAGAGCCGGGGGAGCTCAGATCCGATTCTTGCATTCATCTTAACTGCAGATTTCTACTTCTTCTTACCCAGTTTGTAAGCAGAGGAGAACAAATAAGATAGAAGCCCATATTGAAACTATACTTCCTAACTAGAGTAGTAAGAAGTCTTTTCAGAAGCAGTAGACTGAGAGGCTTTGGCAGAATTGATCGAACTTCTTGCTCTCAGGGTGCTTCGCTTGAGCTCAACCATCCGGGATGCTTGTTTTCTGAGGATGATTCTTTCGCGTAAGTAAGGGAAGTGTTGAGCCAGAGTAGAGATGACCTTTTCAGCATCGCTGTGAGAGCATCCGAGTGAATAATTTCTGCCAATTGCATGCTGAAATAGTTTCTTAGTGCTTCCCTTTGTTCTTGCAAGAGATCAAGACTGGTAGGCAGGCTAAGGCCAGAGATTCAATGCCCGAGGTCTTTCCTCTCCTTATCAGTCGAGTTACTTCATAACCTCTTCTTCTGATTATAGTCGTCGTAACTCTCTCTATCTTAGGTGTCGGCATCACACATATCATATAGATTGTGTGTAGTGAGTGAGATTTCCCAAACAAAACATTAGGAAAGGAGTTAAAAAAAGAAAAAGAATAGAGGCCATCTGACTTGGTTAAGTCATGTTAGTTGTGGTTAACAGCAGAACCAAAGCAGAATGACTGACCCTGCCTCCAAAGAGGAAGGTGCATTCCTTGTTATATCCCATAGCTTGCTGAGACCGGAGATAGGGTCCCCTCAGATATGACGATAGGTACGTTCCTGCCAAACATGTTAATAATATAGGTTTCCCTATGGGCATATCCCAGGTTTCCAATATGATCTTAAAATAGACAATCACACACAAAATAGCTCGACTGTAATCCGAGTAACGAAGACTGATAAGCATAAGGATTGAGAATTCATGGGATTGATCAGGTCTCAAGACTGGGACGTCGCTTTTAGCTGCTTTTTTGCAGACTAGATTACTAGGATGCTTGGGAAGTAGCCGTATCTTCTTCTTGCTCCGCTGCTCTCAGAAAACCTGGGACTGAATCTCTAAAATAAGGACTTGTCTATCCGGTTTATCCTGTTAGTGAGATGGGTGTAGCTCCCCTGGATGCATGAAGGCTTTCTTCTTTTGAATTCGGGTTCCCGCATATTGATTGATGCTTCCTTGGAATACCTTTCCATAGGAGTGGTAGAGTCCTAATAAGAGGCCAATTCCTGATACGCCCCTATGAATCTCCCTGGATATCTTCACTTTCTTCGGACGAGCATCCCTGACATAGCTGCCCTTGATAGAAATCCCCTGGCTTTCCTTACTAAATTATAAATCAATCCGGCAATCTTCCTTACAGTTATTTTCTCCTTAATAGTCTATCGGAATTTCTCTGAGAAACCCCCGGGAATCCTTACTTAAAAGCCCCTTTATCTTGATTGTTCGAATAGGATGTGTTAAGCAACAACTTCAAAGCCCTTAGCTACCGGTATTGCTTTGAAAAATCCTGGGTTAATGCAGGTTTCTTTGCTTTCTTTTTATCTGACGCAAGTTATTCATTGATAAAATCAGGATCTTTCTTCTCTCTTCGTTCCTCTCCTTACAGTCGAGTTACTACGTTCCTCTTCTTCTTATTCCCTCCCATGCATCAACAGTTCCAATTTATGGGATAATCCGAGGCAAAGGCCATATCCCGAAGCTAACTCATAACTCTTTCCCGAGTCAACTCACCCTTTCACGCTAACCCTGCTTTGGAAAAAAGAAGGAATGAAATAGCTCGACTGATAAGGAGAGGAAGCAAGGCACTTGAGATGGGTGCTTTCCTTCTTTTTTCTTTCGAAGGTGTTAAAGGGCTGATTGAGGTATAAATTCAATACATATAATTTTTATTTTTCTTGATTTGGTGGTAACCCATTTGGACGAGCAATCGCTACTTCGTTCTCGCCTTTGAGTGTGCAGGGCTTGAATCATCCATAAAACGCCTATTCCTAGGTGCCAAGCTTGTGTTAAAGATCTTACTTGCCTGATTCCCGGAACTGGGTTAAAATAAAAAAAGTGAAGAATTGCAAATATTTTAGATATTGTCTCAGTACTTGTGGCTAGTCCTATTATATGGACTTGACCTCCCTAAGGATGCTTCCACAGAAGAGGCGAGAGGTTCTATCCTTCGGGTATGTGTACCGAACGGGAAATCTATACTCGTAGGCGGTGATACCTCAAGCCCATGATACAACATTTTAAAGTAAGAAAGCAGTTGATAACGAAAAGTTAACCCCCGGTCGGACTTGGTAGGGTAGGAGCCGAATAGAAGGCATAAAGTCAGAGGAATGAGCGGGTAAAGAAGAAAGAGATTGGAAAGATGAGATTCATGTATTGACGTAATCTAGTAGACCCTTAAAGAACATCCAAACCTAGAAACAAGAGCACGCCCATCAAACGGAAAGAATTGATAAATAGGAGGCGGGTAAGCCCGAATAGCTTCCTCAAAAGCATGATGTAGCGACTTACTATTAATTCATAATGCGAGCTAGCATTTGGGGCTAATGTCTGTAGATGTGATACCTCCTGGTCAGAGACGGAGAATCGCTGTTATCGGATCTGGTAATAAACGTATGCTTAGTAGGGAGGGGCTCGCCCAGATGCTTTGCGAGACCGAATCATTTTGTGTTCGGTTGCGTTATCTACCGCAAAGAGGGACTCCCCCTTTCTATTAGAACAGTGTTAGTTCGCTATTACTGCCGGTCAGGCCGACGAGAATTCTATTCTGATATTGCTATGTGCGCCACTAGAGCTTTGATCATATGCTTTGAGCCGAGTCGATGAGTTTGAATATTCATTCGTGTACGTATGCCATGTAGATTGAAAAGGGAGAAGCCCTCACTGACGGAGTATAAATAGCACACCAGATGGATCATTCAATAGAAAGCCGAAGGCGAAGAGTGAACACCTCCAAAGGGCTGGGTGAGAGAAAGCGTCCTTTGTTGATACCTAGTGTACACCGCCACCTACTGAAATGGATTAATAAACGTGGCTTTCTATTGCTTGTAGCGGCGTTGCTTCCTTTTGTTCACCGCGGCGAAAAATGAAATCTTGAGAAAGAAGGCCTTGTGGGGCATCTCCAGCAGCGCCAAAGAAGGAAGATGGAAAGTCTTCTTTGTAGACTCGCACCGCTCACTTACGGTTTTATACAGAGGGGGGTTGTATTGAAGGGCCATAAGCTTTGAATATGCGTTGGTTCCAATCCGGATCTCGTTGTTTGGGTCTCGAGATGATATTCAGGAGACAAAAGAGCAGAGCTGATAGAAATGCTAATTATAATGGAGATACTAATTCTTTAATAAAGACTTGTGCCCATTGTCCAAGATTCCTTTGTGGGACTTTCTTTTTATTCTTCTTGACTTGACTCAACAACCCTCCAATTCAGGACAGAACTCTAAGGGTATCTCTGAAGATTCAAAATACAGAAGAGCGACTGCCAATCAAGACAATATTGAATTGAAGCACGCGCCTTAGGACCGATCCCAGTGAAATAGGAAAACGAATCCGCGCGCTACCGAGTTTCCTTCATCGATCGGAACAAAACTAGCAAAAGAAAGAGGGAGCTGCGCTATACATAATACAAAGGGACCCAGGCTCTGCCCGAATGATACGATCAGCAACTTCTAGTACCCAAGCTATGTGATCAATAACTATTCTCCTAGAGGCGAATCCCTCAGGGCGCCCTAAGCAACCGAAGGGTAGAGAAGATGAAGAATAAGGGTAATCTAAGCATGCGCCACCAAAAGGAAAGAGAGGACCGATTGATACCAATAGCAAGATACACATCTTTTTTTTTAGACTCCGAGGGTTGAGAATAGTTGAGGATCAGAAGATTGGCCTTAATAGATTAAGTGCAAACTTTCTTTTTTATATTATATATATGAGTAAGCCCCTTCCCTTAGGAACAGAAGTATACACAAGGGGGTAATTTCTCACAATTATTCACGTTCAACTCCAAGATCCAGCAAGCCAACTTCAACCGAAACTGAGTCACATTCTCCCTCTCTTCCTAATGGAGGCACATACCATTCTTGTAACAGTGGATGGATAAAAGTCTCGTAGTCTTTGTTTCTAAAAAGGTCGTGCCCTTTCTACATATATCGAAATTTTAGTCTTTCACCCCTCCTTTATCGAATTAGCTATGGCTAATCTAGTAGAGTAGGGCTAATCAGAAGTTTCACTATGGCGATTGGAAGCGAAGCCTCAATTCAAATCGAGCAGCAGCTTTTCTACACTCAAAGGGAACCCGGCATCCCATTAACTGAGACTTCCTATGCATAGCTGTAGCCTTTCGTCATACCCTTTGGCTACTTAGTGCCTCCACCTACTACTAGGCTGTAATCTTCTTGTTTCTAAACTAAATCGAGGGTCTATGCGGCTCTCTGAATAATAGAATATGTCCACTGTAGTCTATTTGAAGCGTTCCTGCTTGTCTTGAATCAAACGGAATTGAATAACCCTGTGTAGCGGATAGCATGGACTGATTGAAATAGCATACTTGTGCAATGGATCTCGTTTATCTTTCATATGTTAAATGTTCGTGTAGTGAATTCACGGCTAGAGATAGTACATTCTGGGTCGATCAAGGAAGGTAGCGTATACGGGTACTTGGGATTGAGTAGAGCATAGGTTCAATAACCGGGCTTGGAAAAGAGAATGATAATCTCGTTCAGCAAGAGGCTGGGTTTTTGGTCTTTCTACGTTTCCGCTTATGCTCCTTTGGTTAGTACTCCAAATTGGATTTCTTTCTGGTTGGTTCGAAGTAATGCTCCTTTTATTTAGCTATTCCCTACATTCTTTGGTAAAAGTGCTCATGCAGCTTCTAAGGGATGCCTTCCCCTCCAAGTTGTTTCAAAGTAAGATCTGTGGATAAACGATGGTTAAGCCGCATCGGTGCGGTCGGGATCGCCCGGTACTTGTGAGGCAGAAGAATCCTTGAATAGAAGATCGAGCTTGTGGAAAGTCTTTTTTTAGTACTTGTTAGCGTCCCTTCCCCCTGAGTTCAAGATGTCCCTTTCCGCTTCTCTTTCAGCAACTTCCGGATTGGTCAAGCCTCGAATCGAATCCTGGATCAACGCCCTTTTTCGCTTAACCCATTCGTTCACAGTCGATTCAACTTAAACCAATGTCACATGTCTTGTGAGCATTCAACCATGATCTTCTTTTGTTCACATCAGATCTTTCCTGGTAACTAAGGCAATGAAATTTTATTAATGAATAAATTACCTCATATCTTTCCCTCTGGGTGGGATGATACGAAATAGAGCAGTTGCCAATTGGCATGCGAAACCGAGAAGGAACTTACTTTCATAGACAAGAGCTGACCTTGGGCCAATGACCAGATATTTAAGATTATTAGCCAAAGTAGATAGAGTGAATGGGAATAGTCGAATGCCCTATGGAGTAAAGGGAAGGGGCTTGAGTTCTGAGACGAAGATAAGGCTTCCGGACATATGGAAGAAGGAGGCATCGTAGATGAGGAGATCCAGTTGTGCTTGCTGCCTATCCACTTGGCGAGTAAGAGGCTCTGTGCAAGAGTGGATTTTCAACCTTCTGCCTTTGCTTGCTTCATCTGCAGAGCTAACTCCGGAAGTGACTGCTCTAGCCAATGCGCATGCGTTCCTTCCTAAATGCAATTAGGCTTCTCGCGTTGATCACATAGCTTCTTCTGTAGTGCGTGTATTTAGTGTCTCCTTTGCTGTCCTATCGCGGAGTTATGTACGTAGGGTGCGCGTAGAAAGCTTATAGTGCTCTTCTTTGATTGATTGTAATTGAGTTGACTGACTCAGGAACTTTCCCTTAGGGTGAATGCACTAGGTGAGCGTCTTTCAATGCTTGCTTTTTTAGTTGTTTAGCCTATAGCCTTGTTGCTAAAGCTGTTAGCGCGTAGTCTGTCTCATATACCTCCAAGAGCGGTGAGTGGGTGTAGTAAGATAAGATGTAGGTAGGCATATCTATGTTTGGGCACTGAACATGGTAGCTATAGCGAGGGGAAAGATCCATAGCAAAGACCGGTAAGCTCGCTTCCCACATCCCATTCGATGCTTTCCCTCCTTCTTTATTTGCTTGATGCGCCGCTCGGTGTGCTCAGATGGTTCTGCTTCATGCTCGTCGACTCTGAGTTCGGGTTTCAATGAGTACCACGATCATTCCCGTTAACCAAATCTCTCCATTTTATGATCAATTCATTAGATCCAGCTCCCTGGCAGTTACAAAAGAACATCTTCATTGGGATGCTGTCAGTGAAGAAAAAGAAGTAAACTGTCATACCTGGTTCCAAGGGAAGAGAGCCCCAGTGAAGTAAACCGAGGGCACGAAGCAAGGTATGGTGGGTGCCAGCTACTTTCACTTGTTAGGAGTAGGGGCTGAAAAGAGCTCTTTGTATAGGTTGGGTTTGCTGGGCTTTGATGCTGACCTTCTTTTTTTGAAAAGGGGAAGGTTTGATAAAGGAGCTTTTAAGCCCTTTTGCTGGATTGTTGGTCTGCAGCCCCGCCCTATAGAATAGAATGAATCCAATAAGGAGAGGCCTATGGATGACCGAGCCACTCTTATACTACTCCTTACCTCACCCCCTTCTCACTTAAAGGGCGAAGTCGCTGAAGCGAGTCTAAAGGCCAAAGAGTGATCTTTGAACGTTACTACGCATCCTTATTAATGAATAGGTATAGTGTAAGGTAGGTTTGTTTGGGTATAGCAGGACTTGAACCTGCGACCATTAGGTTAAAAGCCCAATGCTCTACCAACTGAGCTATACACCCCCAAAAAAGATAGATAGTAGTAAATAAAGATTGGTGCAGAAAAGAGGGCGGCCCCTCTTCTCATCATATTAAAGGGGCGCAGCTCTGTATGAGGCTCGTACTGCGGAGCAAGCGAAGAATAAGGGCGCGCGTTAGCACTCCTGCAAGAAAACGGCCTTACTCAACAAGCGCACCTTTATTAGTAAGTTGTTTCCACTCATTGAAGATTCTATCTACAAAAGAAGGTCAACGGGGGATACTAAAGTTGCTCTCACTGACACCATCTACGAGAAGGTGAGGAGGTCGTCTTTCTTTTCTTTCCGGCCGCCATACGGTTCGCCTTAAAGCCGGAGAAAGGGAGGAGCAGTTATCTATGTAATTACGGTCTTTGTTGGCCGTTGTTCCGGTCGAGCACTCTCTTTTCTTTGCTTTGTTCAATAGAGTCTTACCAAACAAGACTGACTTCTTACCAACCCGCGAAGGGTTGTGAAGTTGGACCAGGTACGAAGAATGAATCTATATCTGTGTACAGTACGGAAGTTGCTGGCCGGCGGCCGCTCAACTGTTCGAGCGCAATACAGTGGTGGTTGGTTCCGATTCGACAAGGGTAGAATGCCTGGTCGAAGGTCCAGTACAGTAGGTAGCAGGCGTGTTCGTTTTGGCTCCCGAGCGAGAACGAGAAAGAGGCGCTGCACCATTCTTGCTGCTATGTACGTGAACCTTGACTTGAGAGATTCATCCAATGGAACCCACACTCAAAGGAGGACCACAAGCTCGGGGCTCGACGAAACATAAAATATCAGCATTAAGAAACTGACTTATTGGGGTTAGCAGTGAAAGAAAGAGCCCGGCATTCATATGAATAGCTTAGTCTACTAAAATCAAAGAGGGACCAGCCTCATCGTGGTAATTATCGTTCACCTCTAATGTGACACGTTCCCTCCCAGTTATATGATCCACGGGATCAGTCGGCTAGAGAGCGGGGCTATTCTTCTTCCGGGGAGGGAAAGTCGTCCCCTCTACTGATCGAACCCTCAGTTCGGGGGTCTTCGTCAACATGTTTTGAGGCTCCAGTCTTCGGCGGGTCACCATTACTTGACTTAGAAAGGCGAACATCTAGGCAAGGGAAAGCGCAGTGCGCCTGGTGCAAATGGCTTTTTTCATGATATACCAATCAGAATGGAGGACCCTACCTACGTACATGATTGATAGAAGAACTACGTAGGGGGTCGGTCAACTTGATGCGGGAGAGGCATGAGTGCAGTTCGATCTTGTGGTGTATTCGTTTGTAGTGAGTAGGGCCTCTTTCTCGTTGATCAGTTCGCCTCCGCTCTATTGAAAGGTCTCCATTCCTACGGCGGTTTTGTCAACGAACGCGTCTCGGGCCGGATTGACTAACCTAACCCTTACTTAAGGGGGCCTTGCCATAGTTGGGTGCTCTGCTTTAGTGTGATTTACGAAGGCTAGGCTAGTAATACCAAAAATGAAAAGAGATCGGGGTCGATAGTTGGCAAGGAACTTGATCCCCCCAAAACACAAAAGGGGCAGCTGCGGTCGAACTCGAATTCTGGAAATCAAATAAGTCGGGGCCCTTTTACCTTACCAAGTCTACCGGATAGAAATTAGCAGATCAGGTATAGATACGGGAAAGGCTTTCTCCCTCAGTGGAATCGGTGGAACGCCCTGCTTCCGGCTAAGTATACAGAGTTGGGTCTACCGTTCGTTCCACCGTTACCTCTATTCTATTCCGATCTTTCTTTTCTCCTTTGCTTCCTTGTCTCGTCTATCCTTCTCTGCCTTCAGCCTGTCTTTGAGCTCTATCCCGTCCTTCCTTTGGCTTGCCCTGAGGATTGACTCTCCAAAGTCAGTCGATTTGATCACTGTTCGGTTCGAGTCTTCATCGATCGGGTGGATCTATATGCTGAGGGGGGATGGAAAGGTGGGTGAGTCATGGCTGTGGACAGAGAGAAAGAAAGCGGTAGTCTTCCGGTGGAATAGATTTATAGTAAGTGTCTTCTTTCCTTCTCTTCTAGTAAGCGCCGTCAGGTCTCTCTTCTTGGGATATCTTGATCACCAGAAAGGATAGAGATCTTAAGTAGACATGCTTTAGGCATCGATCATCTTCCTAACTACATGGTACTCCCCCTCCCATTACTGGAACCGACGAAAGGGGGTGGAATAAAGAAAATGAGGAAGTGTCCCTTAGAGAAAGAGAGTCCGCTCTCTCATTGTCTGATTGCATCGTAGAGCGTCTGCACCAATTGCTTGGTTGCAGTAGCAGCCCCCTTTCTCCTTCTTTCATATGATAAATTAGAAAGATTTTAAATAGAGTAAGTGTAAGAGCGACTTCAATCTTTATTCGCTAAAAAAGAGAAGCTGGGTTCCGATAATAGTAGTTTCATCTGGATTGGGTTAGTGTTCAGTGTACCTATGCTTCTTTCGATCTGCTTTCTAGTTATGAATAAGACTCGTCTTCAAGTTCAAGTTAATATCATAGATAAAGATAAGAAGTGAAGAAAGACAGAACGAATCTCTTATCGCCATCTTTATCTTTCTAGCAGTGCTCTCAACTATTATCTTATTATATATAATACATATCTTTCTTCTCTTCTGCTCTTTGCTATCATAGCCACTTCTACATCAAACTGTGCTGCAACCTTAATCCTAAGAAGACGGGGTAGGACTGGAGTCTTAGGGATCTCTTTAGAATGTGGTGTGCCCTTGGCCGGGGCAAAAAGACAAAAATGATTCTCGAAAGTGGTAGCTCTGCGAAGGTTCCATCTACAGAGCAGGTGGAGAAGGTCGGCGGGCTTCATCTAAGTCCCTATCGGAGGTTCCATAAGGTACATTCACTTTGTTGGGAGGTGTAGACGCTTAAGCTGGGAACGGCAGTAAGGTCCCTCTTGAGATTTGTCACTTCTTGCTTGGCTTGTAAGGCTGTGGCAATAGGAGGTTGGAGCGATGCATGATGGCCGGGAAAAGACGTAGCGCTTTAGAGAAATCGGGATTACACCCTTTTTTATATTATATCCCTGTCACAGAGTTTGGCCAGAAAAAAGGTCACGCTTTGGCCTATAATGAGATAATTAGTTTATGCACGTGGTGGAGCGGGCAGTCTTATGCCCTGGTAATCAAAGAAATGAGTAAAACGGCCCAAATAGCCAAATCGGTAAAAATGGCATAAGAGGCTTTTTATAAGTCCATTATGACGGTTCAGGAGGCTAGAACCGTTGACCTTGAGGATGAAGCATAGCGCTGCTTAAGTTAAGGAAGAGTTCGCTTTTCTTTTGCCGTAGGAGTTGCCGGCAGGTCTACCCCCTCGGAGACGGGTAGATCATCAGTCTGACTACTAATCAGGCCAGCGGAAAGCTAGGCCCTTTCTCACCTGCAGCAAATGAGGAGGGAGGCTGCTTTTAAGTGACTTGACAAAGGATTGGAACTAGGCCAATGCCAATCTCATCTATTGCAGCAAAGAAAGAGGAAAGGGGCGAAGCGCTAGTTTGAATTGAAGTAGAGGAGATGCCATACGGTAGGAGGCAATAATGAATTAAGCCGGTATGAATGGAGCCTTGTTTATTAGGCTAGATCGATGTGATGTATATTTATTGGCTCTAATCCTCGGGGCACCCTATGGCATATCCTCTTTAGAAAGAAGGTTTCATTAGCACACTTCAAATGGCTTCGTTTAGTGTAATCTGGCAACTGCGTATTTGAGAAGAGTCTTTACTATGGATGGGGATATTCATAGAATCTTCCTATTTTTTTTTGATTGCATAGGATAGAAAGATGAAAGAGAAAGACAAGTAAATGAAAGGCAAGTCACGGGATCAGAGGATTAGACCGATGTACCATAATAGTGCAGCAAGGAGGAGAGACTAAGCAATCAAAGGGATGCAAGCAAGTCAGCTGTTTCGGTACGAAAGCCTGACAGCAAGCATTCTCGATTGAAGCATGAAAGAGACTTTTTTCGGGGTTTAATAATTCAAAAAAAGAAGTAGTGCTTTATAGAAATAATGGATTAAAGCGGTTTTCTTGCTAATGAGATGAGGGGAAGAGCTGCTTTCGGTCTCGGTCCAAGGCATTCTCTCAAGTAGCAAAGGCAAGACGGAAAAGCAGGTGTTGTCGGCCTTTCCGCTGCTATTGGTTTACCGCTACAGGATTTGCGCTCTCCAAGCAAGCATTAAGATCAGGCATGTAGGAAGTAGGGTAAAAAAGTAAGCATGAAGCTTTGACATAAGGTTTGTCTTCCTCTACCTTCTCTTGCTATTGGATTGAAGAGAAGGCCAAGAAAGAAGTGATTAAGAGCACTTTCGAAGTCAGTATCCGCTTTGCTTTATGGTCAATATCATATCCAGATCCACCTTAGTCAGAGTTGCATCAACTAATACGGAATATCCGGTGTTAAGGAGCTCTAAACCCCCTGTTAGCTCACTTGGTCGTGTCCTGTGGAGACAGCTCCCAACCAGGACCAGGAAGGTTACATAAATTATGGAAATGAACCTTACCCTGTTTGACAAGTTGTTCCGACTTAAGGCCATTAAGTAGTGGAAGATCTTGGAAGGTCTTCCACTACTTAAGATGGTTCTTAATCGAGTCATCTTGGTAGTGACCGATGGTCTCAACAAAGAGCTCTGTGTCGGAGCGCACTTGTTTGCTAAGGAGGTGATCAGGCTTGTCCGGAAATCTGGTTTCTTGTTCACTGCGCTTTACTTAAATGTGCTGTGTCATTGCAGCAAGCTTATGCCCCGGAAAACAGGCCTCTTGCTGCCTTTTCCTGTCTCGTTGACGAGGTCAGGGTATCCTAGGATTATCCCGTCTTTCCATCGTAGTAAAGTCGGAAAGATGAGACGTCCGACTTACTAGTGAAACTCTACTTATCATTCTTCACTCTTGCAAGGGCTATACCCTTAGCCAAGAGATTGACTAATAAAATAAAGTAGTAGAATCCATAGTGACTCCGACGGACTCTGATCAGATGGTAGATGTCGTTAATGACATAACTGCCGACTGGGAGAGTCTAATTCGTACCTATGTACCTCGGATTGGCTCCATCCCCATGTGTCAGGGGATCACATGGAGTCCGTCTTGGAAGGCAGTCCCTTCTCGAGGGAGGAAGTCTGATAGGGCTTTAAGAGATAGGGACTGCCGCGGTAAGAAAGAGTCACTCAGTGAATCAGTGGATCACACACTTGTTGGAGACAGGGACACGCCTTACTATTGAAATGAAAAAGTATACAAGGAAAGGGTGAAGTCTGGGGACAACGGTAAACGTGAGGAATGGGATCTCCAAACCCGCCCTACTCAAAAAGTTCGCAACCAAGGGACATGCCGAACACCTACCTTTCCAACTAAGTCCAACGCGAGGACCCTTTAATTTAATTGACGATGCGTTCCGTCGTCAGCAAGCGGTGGCCGACAAGGCCCTTTTCCCTAAATCTCTTGGGAAGCGAAGCAGGCTTTCTGATTCTGAGAGAAATCGAAAGGCAAAGAGATAGGCAAGCCAAACCAAATAAATAAGGAATGTTTCAATCTTTACCTCTTTTTGTCAGCCGGCAATCATAGGGTAAGCCCATCTCCTTCTTGGAGAAAGTTTACATGTTGGGCCAGGCTAGTTTGCTTCGATGGTAGGAGTCCACGCAGTGAGGCAGCCATTTCCAGCCCAGCCGAACGAATAGGATCCAATAGAGTAGCCCGCATTGCAAGCTCTTTTCTTTCCCAGGGAGAGCTGGTTATAGGTCAAGCGCAAGACATAGGATGTGAAAGCGGTTTGCTTGGTTCTTTCTTCGCGCGAGACAGGGGGAGTTATGTTTTCTTACATCCCGTTATATAACATCAAGTGTGAATGAGTTGCCCCCCCTAATTCCATGGCTCCTAGTGCTTCTGCCTAAGAGCGAGTTGAAGTCTTAAGGGCTTTAAGCCACCCAGTTTCATTCTTTATCGCTTTGAGTTTTGTTACATCCCCCCCTTGCCTTGTCCCCGTAACCGCAGTCTAGGGATGAGGGCAAGCAGATTTCGCGGGCAAAGAAGTTTTGGTTCTAGCTCAATGGTAATCTATTGAGAAAACAAAGTTTTAAAGTAGGCAAGCGGATAATGGATTTCTTTTGTATCCCTTAGTCTATCGAGCCAGGCCTCTCCACTTGCAGAAAAAAAAATAAAATTGATTAGTTATTAGTAAGCGAGTGAAAACAAGAAAAAGGAATGATTTTAGTTTGAATGTCCGTCTATCTGAGAACGAGAGATACAACATTTCGCTGAGCAGTACTATTTCCAATTGGGCAAGCTCTTTTCTTTCCTCCAGTATGTACATATAGATTCTTTCTTATTACCAGATAGGAGACCTACCTATCCCTATAGCGGAAGTCTTTCCCGCAAGCGGCGGGATAGGGGAAACCAGCAAGTAAGCCAATGAGAGAAAGGAAAGAATATATGTGCTTAGCTCTGTAGATTCAATAAGTAAGAAAAAATTCTAGGGCAAGAAGTTTGAAAACAATTCATTCCAGCCATTTCCAGTGACCTTTTTTGGGGTTGGTTCTATACGAGGCAATCGAAGATGGTCCCTGTCTGTCATCCAATCCAATAGGCATTTAGGGATCCCCTTTTTTATATTTATATTAAAGTGAGCTTTTGGTAGTCCTATGCCTGTCTCTCCAGCTTGTCTATGTCTATGGGTTTGCATATGTCTTTTCAAGGGCTGGCCTGGCATTTTATAATGACCTTAAATGAAAGCGTAAGAGCTAATGATAAGGAGCTAAAGGCCTACATTCTAGTATACCAGGATCGTCACGAGAGGATTGGGGAAGGTCTAACTATGGACCGGACCATAAGACGCAGTTTATTATGGCCTAGTATAGGATATCTTTATGTTCCGCTGAAAAGAGATAAGCACTAAGAAGACGACTATTTTGTGTTGAATATGCTTTCTTCCACGATATGGAGGGAGTCACACTATCATATGGTTTTTATGCAATACAATAGTAGAGTCAGAAAAGATCCCTTATAGTAGTCTAGTATAGAACCAACCTATCTAAGATCCTTTGCTAAAGAGCTATCCAATACCCCCCAACCTGTTAGAGTACCAGGGGCAATAGACAAATTTAGGAATGAATCTTTCCATTAACATTAACATTAAGGCTTGAAGATCTAGGCCCCTCCAATAGCATAAAAAAGGTAAGCCTTTGGAGTGTAAGTGTCAATTCCCAACCATCTAGTTCTAATGGAAGTTGTAGTTGCAAAGCCAGTTTAAGAAAGTTCATTTTCAAGCTGGTACGTGTGACTGCAAGAAAATGTTTCCCTACAGTTGCATTGACCCTTACCTTTTTCGGGCTTCCATGTGAGCCAGTTTTCAAGACTTTCTACAGCAGTGGTAGGGTACACCTATGTCATTTCCTTTTTTTTAAGGGGATCTACGACTTAATATAAAGATAGGACCAAAGTCAAGTGATTCAACTCAAGCACGAACCGCTACCTCCTCTTCTCCGACTTCAGCAGAAAAAAGTCAAACAACTCATTATCTCATGTCAACAGCGCATTCGTTCACTCAAACAGCGCATTTGTGAGCTCCAAGTCCAAGAGCCTATCCGGTACGAGAAGTGAAGGGTGAATGTGAAATTCTCTTATTTAGTTTAGCGAGAGTCGAAAGGTCGTAAGCAAGTGGCTATGGGGAAGTCAGTTTATAAGAATCACTGATTGGAATGGTATCGAAGGCGACCATGGGGAGCTTTGTAAAGCCGAGTAAGTGATCCGAAGGAGAAGCTGTGACGGCTCCTCTTTCATCAGTTTCATTTGGGAAGGTGAGGGAATTAATAGAGTCATATTCCAAAAAAATGGCTATTCTTTTTTTTTTTATAAGTCTTTCGGGAAGAGCTTCAAGGAGAAAGGCGGAAGACTTTTTATTTATATATTATATGGAAAGTAGGTCCGGTCCGTGCGACTCTTGGGGAGTCTATCATCATAGCTGGACCTAGATGAAGCCATGTCCTTATTCGCGAACTACAGCAAACCTGTCTTAAGCATAGTGCCAGTGTAGGAAAGTCTTTATTTGAGAGAGTTCGGTAAGGCTAACGGTAGCAAGCATTCCTTCGAAGCAAAGGAGGCAAAGCAGTAGGACGCTGGATAGCCAGTCTGTTTAATAATGAAATATAGTAGAAAGCTGGTCAAACTCTTGAAAGCAAGGAGCAATCCAATCAGTGCGAGCGGGAAGTCCAGTGAGTGGGAGGTCTGAATGAATGGGTCTTTTAGAGGGTTAAGTTCCCACGGGTAAGATGCTTATGAGTAGGTGCGGGTTAGTAGCAAGAAGGCTTTATTACTTCAATGAAAAAAAAACATAAATAAGTGAAGATCTGGTTGATTCCATTCTAGAGTCACTCAGGGAAATGACTCTCGATTGAGATCATGCCACCTTTTTTCTATCCATCTTAGTCTTTCTGATAGCTTTGGTCTTTTTCCCATGTCTTTCTTGGTTGGTAAACCCAACCGGCGATTTACAACAAACAAGTCTTTCTTCATTTTTTTTTAGAGCAAGAAAAGAAGCGGAACTACAAGAAAGCTTTCTTTATATGGATAACCAATCCATTTTCAAATATAGTTGGGAGACTTTACCCAAGAAATGGGTTCAAAAAATGGAAAGATCGGAACATGGGAATAGATCTGATACCAAAACGGACTACCTATTTCAATTGTTGTGCTTTCTTAAATTGCATACCTATACAAGGGTTCAAGTTTCGATCGATATTTGCGGAGTTGATTATCCCTCTCGAAAACGAAGATTTGAAGTGGTCTATAATTTACTGAGTACTCGGTATAACTCACGCATTCGTGTACAAACCAGTGCAGACGAAGTAACACGAATATCTCCGGTAGTCAGTCTATTTCCATCAGCCGGCCGGTGGGAGCGAGAAGTTTGGGATATGTTTGGTGTTTCTTCCATCAATCATCCGGATCTACGCCGTATATCAACAGATTATGGTTTCGAGGGTCATCCATTACGAAAAGACCTTCCTCTTAGTGGATATGTAGAAGTACGCTATGATGATCCAGAGAAACGTGTGGTTTCTGAACCCATTGAGATGACCCAAGAATTTCGCTATTTCGATTTTGCTAGTCCTTGGGAACAGCGTAGCGACGGATAATTCAGAATCAGAATAGGTCCAGCTCTATAGGATAGGGGACAAATCAATAGGAAATGCTATTTGCTTTGTAAGAAGAAGAATCAACTTCTATGAAATGAAAGAGTTCGCGGGAATTGTCTTGATCGTCGGAAATAGTAGTCAGAAGTGTTATCGAACGATTTCCTGCAATTCTTCCCAGTATGTCATGAGTAAAGAATCCAGCTACAAGTCTCGATCTATACAAAACGCACTGGGTTTTTGTGTTTCTTTCGGTTTCATTGATAGCAGAAGAGCCTGACTCTATAGGATAGGGGCACTAGCGCTTTATTTAAAAAAAAAAAGTAAAGGGGCCACGTAACGTAATAGGCTGCTATTCTAGGCTCGCTTCGCTTCTTCAAGCTCCGCCCCTTATTGGAAAACGAAAGCGCTAACGCGCCTTATATTTATTATTTTTTTTAGTAAAGCAAAGCAACCTTTCGCGCCAGGCGCTCACGTTGTCGTCTGGGTGGAAGCTGGCGGCAGGGCTTGCTTAACCGTATATATGGAATCGGGACTCGCCCTGGATCTCCGAATAGCCTCACCTGAAACTGGTAGACACACTGAGCCACCACGTACCCCTCTCGCCCGTCGTATGCTATGGATGGTCACACTAGCCCCTCGATGGCATGGCGTTCCCATTGACTGTTCCTGAGGTCATTCTTAAGGGAGATCCTTAATCCTGGAAAGAAGGAAAGGCATCAATCCAGACCGGCCGGCAGCACCCGAAAAAAAAGGAAAAAGCCCTTTATCGGTATCGGATTCGAACCGATGTTGCCTATTTCTTAAGGGCGAACTGATCGACTTGCATGTGTTAAGCATCTTTCTCAAAGTAGCATGATTGGACCTTCCTCTTTCTCTTACTTAGATAGAGGAGAGAGCACGTAAGACTTTCTTTTCTACGATCTTTCTTCTCTTATTTTTTTTATTCTTCCTTGGCCGTGTGGAACATGGATTAGCATTATGTCATTCCTACTAGTGATCACCCATCCAGGATTTGAAGAAGAAGCGCCATAGGAGGACTTCGAGATCAAATATAAGATGTTTCTTTCCATTCCTCGCGAGCCACTTATTTCTCCGAAACAAGAGAGAAAAGTGATTTTCCTCCTTTTTCCCAATAAGTCGACGGCGTTACACCATTGGGATACTTCGAATAAACTAGAGTACATATAGGATACACCGGTGCTAAAACCTTTTCTAAAGATATCTTCCAAACTCTTGGGGTCGCTGTCGCCTTTGGCTCGATCTACTTCGGGGGTTCCCTCCGCTCCGTCCATCTTGGACGTGACTTTGGATTCCCCCTTATCCTTAAGTGGTTGCGGCACGATCTCGTATGAAAGCGGCGTGCATCGCAATGTATAGGGGTTGTCATTTTGTTGTAAAAATGATATAGTCGACTTAAGATTACCTTGCCGTAACCAGAGAATTCAAAAGAATATTATAAGCAGTAATAACAGACAACAACCCCCCAATAGAAGAATGATAAGGGGCAGTAACGTATTAAGTTGATTCAATATTTGGGTTAGTTCCGCAGCTCTTACAGAGAATTCCATATATTATGAATAATAAATTGTTTTCCTCTGCCTCCCAAAAAAAAAGAGGGAGACTTCTTCGAGTAGTGACGAACGAAAGTTAGATGTGGTTGTTGACCAAAAAAACATGGGAGTCGAAAGGCATCGCTTGGGTCGAGTTAAGTAAAGACTGACTATAATTAAATTGCTGAACACTTTCAATATCTATCTTTTACGTATAAATCAAAGACAGTTCAATTCGATCTTAGCCGATCTCAGGTTACCGACTCTCCGGCCCCCTTTCGGTGCAGCACGATTGGAGAGTTCTATGGGCCCGCCGCTTTCTCAATCCATAAACTTTAATTAAAGATTATATTATAGGATATAATCTTCTTCTCTTATATGTAATTTCTTTGAAATTCAATTGCTTGCTTCAGTATGAAAAAACCCAAGCCTACATGAACCATCAAATACAAAGAAAGTCCTACAAATTAAGACTTGGGCCTGTCAAGCCTGCTTTCAGTGGCAGTTGGAAAAGGCCAAGAAGCTAGGGAAAGTCAGTCGAAAGCAATAGCACAGTTCGAAAGCCTTGAAGGAAAGAGTTGAGAACCTCTAAGTGATCCATCGATGCCAACCAGTCAAAAAGAATCCCCCTACTAAGGTAGAGTTTGACTACCGATAAATAACCCTTTGTTTGGAAGACTCCTAAAGTCCGGAAAGACGAGATGAAAGGTATCCTGAAACGTACAACTCCGTCGCAAGCAATAACTATATAGAATCTATTATCTCACTATGTCTCTACCTTATTCATAGGCTTACCCCGTCCCACCAAGAAAAGAAGCAAAAGCGAGAGATAACTAGCAGGGAATAGGAAGGTAGGGGTTGGTGGGGCGGCAGTTCCCGGCTAAATAAGATAAAAGATGGGCACCAGCAGCGACAAAGGAAGTTAGAGCAAATGCTGAAACGTATGCATCCGATCCTGGGACAAGGTAGTCTTTAGCAGGAAGCGAATCAACTTGAATCTCTGAGCAAGGTAGAAGAAAGTCATTCCTAAGCGACACTGCTTGAAGTTAACCTGTAAGAAGAAACTCCTTCGCTAATTCGAAAGAGAAGAGGAAGCGCAGGGAAAGCGTAACGACTTTAGAGGCAATTCCACGTTGAAGCAGGAAGTTTGAATTTAGCGAGAAGGGGGAAGTTTCCATTCGATCAATCAGCGGGTAAATTGTCTATTTACTTTCATCTCATCGTAAGCAAAAGCTTTGACTTCTGAACAACTATGAAAGACCAGTTGATGTTTGTCGTCGTAATCATTCTCGAATACCCTCGCTAGGGGTTTGAGTTCCAACTAGCAGCAAAAAGGCTTGAACACAGAACTTCGTATTACTTCAGCAATTTAGAAAAGAGACTTTTCCACGTCAACAAAGTCCAACGAATTAGCACTACATTACTTCATCGATTGAAACTCTATAAAGGAAGAAGCGAACTTCCAGCCAACTCGACCGGGAATTCCTATTTCTTTTTGTCTACTAGACATTCCACAAAGGAAAAGAATGATGAAAGGCCAGGAACAGGAAAGAGTTCCCGCCGTGCAGAATATCGGTAGCTACATCCAGGGATGGAAATTCCTCTGCGGACAAAACAATAGAAAGAGAGACAATAGGTACCCCTGATGGAAAACTTCGTACCATCCCATCTGATTCAATCGACGCCTTACTTCATTTAATAAATAAGTGGATCTTTATTTACCCTCTGGTGGTCTGTGGCTACGAGCCATTTCCTTATTCTCACGGAAGAGAGAGAAATTCTCATTGAATAGGAAGACTGCCGGCTACCCCAACTTCTTGTTATATGATTCAGATGAACAGCCAGAGGAAGCGAGAATCTCATTCTACGTAGTCGTGAGCCAATCACTTATGGTTGTTTTGATATTGATCATTGAGCAAGGCCCGGCCTGACTTAGGCTGTGACCCTTCCTATTGAAAGGGACGGAAAGCCGAAGAGAGTCGTTTACACTCAGTGAGTAGGAATTGTGGTCCTATTTCCCAGTAGCTTGAGTCGGGAAGACCCCTTGGGACTAGATGAATGACTCGTACGACATTCCTAGGAACCTGAATTTCTATATGAAATGTGGCTTGACCTATTAGTGCAGGTTACCCGATCTAATGAGAAAAGGTTCGAAAGGCGCCGTGCGTTCTGTCCTTTACCATTTTAAGGCACAAGCAAGCAGTCCCTCTTTATTAGGTCAGGTAAATAGGACTCTTTCAGGCAGTGATTAGATTACGCTTTCCAAGCAGTGGTTTTCCCTAGAATGGAAGCTTAAGGAAGATGTTTACCCTGTTCAGCTAAATACGTAAGTGATGCACTAAATCATCAATAGGCGAAGGGCCTTAAGTTAAGCAAGGAAATGAGAGTTCGGTCCCTGGTACTGTGCCTATAAAGTCTTCCTAAGGCAAGGTCTCAACGAGCCTTCACTTCGTACACCCTGAAAACAAAACGAAATCTCCGGACTCAGTCACATGCATGCAACCTGGCTTGAAAGCCGGCCAACTATCCCTCCTACCGGCTAGTTCCCTTGGTGAACGCCTTCTTCTCTAGGAAAGTTTATCACTAGGGAATTCCACTCCTAATATGCGAGCTTTGCCTTTGAAAGTGAAAGAATAGGCTGCTGGTAGGACAAAAGGCTGCTAGAATCCCTTGCTATTGCTATTGAATCCGGTGCTGATGCTCGAAATCGAAAGAAGTTAGGTTAGTGGCACTTATTTTTTCACGCTTGAACTACGGGGCAGACTAGCGGAATGGAAGTTACATCCATACGGGCTGCGCCTGTACGTAAACCCTGTTGTCTTAGGCTGTTATCGAATCCCCTTTTCATATGAGTAACTATCCAATTCCATAACAGAAAGAGATGGGACTAGAGCTTTTGGCTTTCTTCCTTCACTTCAATCAAGGATTGCTGCTAGAAGGGCTCTTGCCCATGTCTAATGCCTTATTCTATTCTATGAAGACGAAGAGCTGGTGCTATAATCAGATGTCGGGATAGCAGCTGCGAATGGGATGTGGGATAAAGAAAGGATGAATTGTCCAAAGCCATTTTTTGCCTTGATTCCCCTAGTAAAGATATACCACGCAAGGAAGAGAATAGGTAATAGGCAGCAGAGAGGGGACTGTGGCACTTTCGGATCAATGATTAGCATTCATATCCAGTGGATCAAGGGTAGGTTCTTAAAAGGCCTTCGAAAGGAAACTCCTGCAAATCCTGGAAGGATAAAAGTGTACCCTTGAGTTAAAGCGCGCCCTTGGTCCTATTGCTACTGCTTCTGATTCACTTGCCTTACCCATACCCTTCCTCTACTGCTGGTCGACTAGACTAAGTCAACTTGCTCGTGGAAAGGCAGGAGCCTGGAAGCCAGGAAGAACGAGCCCTTCAATTCTTCTATTCTGACTTATTATACAAAAGGAGCATCTCTAGTAGGGTAGACGCTCCTTTAGCCATCAATCCATAACGAGACTTAGGTGATCCCATCTCTCTTATAGAGAGGGCGAGAAAGAGCTCCATTGAGCGCCAACTCCAGCATTCACAATCTACTTCCAACCTTTCTTGGTCGAGCAAGTCCAGAACTAGGCCCTTAACAGAACCAGGACTAGCCCTTTAGAGAAAAGCGAGCAAGATCCCTTCATCGGAAGGAAAGAGGACAGCTGACTACCGCTCATGCCCCCTAGCCAATTCAAACTCAGATCCGAAGGCTGATGGGTGATTCTCTAGAAAGTATAATATGACATCACTTTTAGCTGTTGGGTACGAAACTAGACTAGGCTATGATTCACATCTCGAAAGTTCTCAGATCTGGTCTGGACCTAAGGCCTGGGACTGCTTCTTCCTTATCGCCCGAGTATTGCATCGCCTTGACTTGGAAAAAGAAATTGACCTTGAGCCTGCTAATTAAAGTAAACCTTTGCCTTTTAAAACAGCTATTGCTTGTCTTTCTAAATCATTATGAAGAGTGCCACATCTCTCGATCTCTATCTTCTTTAGCGGAC
>NW_028196686.1:15000-32500 GCF_037176805.1 Vigna unguiculata | reverse complement strand
AATAATCCAAAAATTGCAATAGAAAAGAAAAAGAGAGGTTTGAGATGATTTTTCAATCTTTTATACTGGAGAATCTAGTATTCTTATGCATGAAGATAATGAATTCGATAGTTGTGGTCGGACTCTATTATGGATTTATGACCACATTTTCCATAGGGCCCTCTTATCTCTTCCTTCTTCGAGCTAGACTTGTGGAAGAAGGAACCGAGAAGAAAATAGCAGCAACAACTGGGTTTATTACGGGACAGCTCATAATGTTCATGTCTATCTATTATGCGCCTTTGCATTTAGCATTGGGTAGACCCCATACAATAACTGTCATAGCTATACCCTATCTTTTATTTCAGTTCTTCGGCAATAGTCAAAAAAACTTTTTGAATTATGGATACAAGAATCCAAATTCAATACGTAATTTTAGTATTCAAAGAAGATTCTTTCAGAATCTTCTTTTTCAATTTTTAAATCCCCTTTTCTTACCGAGTTCCATATTCATGAGATTCATCAATATTTATTTGTTTCGATGTAACAATAAATTGCTATTTTTAACAAGTAGTTTTATTGGTTGGATAATAGGTCATACTTTTTTTATAAAATGGATTGAATTTTTATTAATCTGCATACAGCAAAATAATTGGATTAAATCTAATGTCCGTATTCAATCAAAAAAAGACATTCTGTCAGAATTTAGAAATTATATGTTTAAAATCTTTGCTTTTTTCTTATTTGTTACCTGTTTATATTATTTAGGAAGAACACCTCTCCCCTTTTTTAATAAAAAACTATTAGTATTAGAAAGTAAACAAAGCAATGAAATTTCTAAAAAAGGAAAAAAAAAAGATAAAGATATGTTACAAAAACCTCTTATAAATATTCTTTTCAATTATAAACGATGGAAGCGTCCATTTCGATATATAAAAAATAATGAATTTGAAAACATGGTAAAAAATGAAATTTCAGAATTTTTTTTTCATACATATCAACGTGATGGAAGAGAAAAAATATCTTTTACGTATCCACAAAATTTATCAAGTTTTGAAAAACTGATGGAAACAAAAATAGATTTCTTCACAAAAAAGAAAATTTCCTCTGATGATTTGTATAATGATTCGTACTATAGGAATGAAGAAAAAATAAACAAATTGAGCAATGAATTTATAAATCGCACAAAACTGATAGATAAGAAATTGATTTCTCTCGATATATTCGAAAATAGAATTCGATTTTGTGATGATGAAACTAAAAAAAAATATTTAACTAAAAGAAAAGATCCTTTGTTAAACGGACCCTTCCGTGGACAAATAAAAAACGGTTTTTCAACCTCAATCCAACATGAAAAAACTTACAAAAAAAATAACATTTTTATAAATAAAATTCAAGATATCTTTCTTTATAATAAGATTTCTAAAAAGAATAATAGTAATTCTCCAAAATTAGAGGAAAATAGAAAAACATTTGATAAAAAATTATTAGTAACTACATTTCTTTTTAATCTAATCAGTCAATTTTCATTAGTGTCAAGCTTAAATTCGCACGTACCTTATTTATTTACAGAACCTGAACAAGTAAAAATGAATTATAATTATGACGCAGAAAAAAAACAAATAATCAAAATATTATTTGATGCAATTACAACTGATTTGAACGAAAAAAGAAAAGTAAATCGAAAGAACACTAAGTCTATTAAAAGAAACGAAATCTGTAAAAAAGTACCTCGGTGGTCATACAAATTGATGGACGAATTAGAACAACTAGGTGGAAAAATTGAAGCAGATAATTCTCAAATTCGTTCTAGAAAAGGCAAACGTGTAGTCATTTTGACTAATAAAGATAAATTTTTTAAAAAATACAAGACTTATCGTGATCGTGGAGATACTGAAAATAATGAACAAAAAAACGAATTGGCTTTAAGACGTTATTCCCAACAATCGGATTTTCGAAGAGACATAATCAAAGGATCTATCCGTGCTCAAAGACGGAAAACAGTTACTTGGAAATTTTTTCAAAAAAGGGTGCATTCGCCGCTTTTTTTGGATAAAATTGAAAAATCAATATTCTTTTCTTTTCATAGTTTAAAATCAATGAAAAGATTTTTTATGTTAAATATTTGGATTCGTAAAAAGACAGAATTTCAAATTTTAGGTTCTATAGAGGAAAAAACAAAAAAAAGTCCGAAAAAAAAAGAGGAGGAAGCAAAAAAGGAAAATGCAGAAAGAAAACGTATAGAAATAGCAGAAGCCTGGGATAGCATTATATTTGCTCAAGTAATAAGAGGTGTTTTATTAATAACCCAATGCTTTATTAGGAAATATATTCTATTACCTTCATTTATAATAATTAAAAATACAATTCGTATACTATTTTTTCAAATTCCAGAATGGTCTGAAGATTATATGGATTGGAAGAGAGAAATATATATTAAATGCACGTATAACGGCGTTCAATTATCCGAAAGAGAGTTTCCGCAAAAATGGCTAACAGATGGGATTCAGATAAAAATATTATTTCCTTTTCGTCTAAAACCTTGGCATAAATCTAAAATACGATGTAATGAAAACAAAAAAAATTCAAAGAAAAAAAAGAACTTTTGTTTTTTAACAGTTTGGGGGATGGAAGTTGAATTGCCTTTTTCTAGTTCCACGAAAAATCCACTTTCCTTTTTCGACCCCATTTTAAAAGAACTAAAAAAAAAAAAGAAAAAATTTGAATTTTTCACTTTTCTAGTTCTAAAAGTTTTAAGTGAAAAATTCAAACTGTTTCTAAATATCGTAATAGAAAAAGCAAAAGGGATCATCCAAAGTATTCTTGAAATTATTAGAAAAAGTATAGTATTCCTCACGAAAAAAAAACAAGAATTTTTAAATTTAAAATATTTTTTTATTAAAAGGAAACCCCCAAAACTCGATGAATTGAGCGAAAACAAAAAATATTCAACAATTTGGAAGAATAATTCAATGATTTCTGAAGCAACCATTTCAATTCAATCGATAAAGTCGACAAATTTTTCATTGAAAAAAAAATCTATAAAGGATCTCAATACTAAGAGAAAAGTAGTTATTAAAAAAATAGAAAAAATGAAAAAAGAAGAAAAGAAAAGAGGACTTGGAATTCGCGAGACAAATATTCATTCGAAGAAAAAAATTTATGATAGTAAAAGGATAGAATTCGAAAAAAAAATTTTGCAGATATTCCAAAGAAGAAATATTAGCTTAACTAAAAAATCACATTCTTTTTTTCAATTTTTGATGAAAAAAATATACATAGATATCTTTCTATATATCATTTGTATTCCGAAAATCCAGCTACAACTTTTTCTTGAATCAACAAAAAAATTTTTAAATAAATGGCTTTACGATAATGAACCAAATACAGAAAGAAGTTATAAAACAAATCAAAGTATAATTCCCTTTCTTTTAAAATTACACAAATATTTTAATAATAAGAATAAGAATGCGAATTCACATAATTATTTTGATGTCTCCTTTTTGTCACAACCATATGTATTTTTAAATTTGTTACAAACCCGAATTATTAACATAAACATATATAAGTTAAGACTTCTTTTTCAATATAATAAAAATTTTTTTTTTCTGAAAAATGAAATAAAGGATTCTTTTTTTGGAGCACAAGGAATAGTTCATTCTAAAAGAAAACAAAATAACCTGCTCAATTCTGAACTAAATCAATGGACAAATTGGTTAAAGAATAATTATTATCAATATAACTTATCTAACAGTAGCTGGTCAAAATTAGTATCACAAAAATGGAGAAATAGAATCACTAAATGTGGTGTAACTCAAAATAAAAATTTAACCAAATGGGATTCATATGGAAAAAGCCCATTAATTCTTTACAAAGAACAACAAGGAATCCCATTAAAAAAAAAAATTAGAAAACAATATAAATACGATCTTTTATCCTATAATTTTATGAATTATGCAAATAAGAAAGACTCATATATTTATCGATATAGATCCCTATTTCAATCAAATAAAAACACAATGATTTCTTCTAATTACAATACATATAAAAAAGACTTATTTGATAGAATAAGTAATATTTTTATCAAGAATTATATAGCAGAAGATACTATTATTATAAATCCGGATAGAAAATATTTGGATTGGACGGGAATCAATAGAAAAATACTAAATCGTTCCATATGCAATCCGGAATTTTGGTTCTTTTCCAAATTTGTGATATTTTATAATACATTTAGGGGTAACTCGCAAATTATACCAATAAAATTACTTTATTTACATTCTCTTTTTTTACATTCTAAAGGAAATAAAAATGTTAGTGAAAAGAATATTACTAGAAAGAAAAAAAAAATAGATGTTTTTAGAACATCGAAAAAAAAACCCAAGAACAATATGGAGGCAGAACTTCAATTCTTAGTAAGAAATTTTTTGAATTTCCATTTAAACTGGAAAAATTTCTTAGGTCAAAAAATATTTAACAATGTAAAAGTATATTGTCTCCTTATTAGATTGACAAATTTAAGAAAAATTACTATAGCCTCTATTCAAAGAGGAGAACTAGGTCTAGATATTATGATGATTCAAAAACAGACGAATTTAACTCTTTCAGGCTTAAGGAAAAAGAAAAATAATAAATTTAGGAAAAAAGAACTATTTGTTATCGAACCAGTTCGCCTGTCTAGAAAAAATAATAAACAATTTTTTAAGTATAAAATGATGGGTTTTTCATTAATTCATAAGAATAAACGCAAAATTTATAAAAAATACTCAGAAAAAATTCATGTTAATAAGAAATTTTTTGATAAATACATTACAAGAACAAAAGATCAAAAGATAACAGAAAACAAAGAAAACGAGAAATTTAATTTACTTGTTCCTGAAAACATTTTATCTGCTAGACGTCGTAGAGAGTTGAGAATTAGAATTTGTTTAGATCCAAATAATATAAATAGTATGCATAGAAACACAATATTTTATAATGAAAATAAAGTCCAAAATTGTTTTAAAGTTTTGACTAAAAAAAGAAATGAGAAAGAGAAAAAAAAACTAATGAATTTCAAAATTTTTCTTTGGCCAAAATATCGATTAGAAGATTTAGCTTGTATAAATCGTTATTGGTTTAATACCCATAATGGAAGCCGTTTCAGTATAGTAAGGATACATATGTATCCGCGTGTGAAAATTCGTTAATCTAATTTTGTTTTCTATTTAGCATATGTATCTATCTATAGATAGATACATAGGTTAAACAAATACACGTATTTTGGTATGGCATTGATTTTAATTCAATGATGTATACATAAAAAAAAAGCATTAACAAAATTATCTTTTTTTATCTAATGTAATGTATACAATTCTTTTTTATATATCAAACTAGTCTCCTTTATACTATATCTATTTAAATTCTCTATTTCAATTGGATTGATTTCAGTTATCAAAAAAATTAGATTTCGGATTTCTATCAAAAAATTAAAAATGAGTGTCATTCTAATTACTGATCAATAAAAATATCTATAAAAATCGAGGAGAAGGAAAAACTTTTATTTTTTTATGGTAAAAAAGTCATTTATACCTGTTATTTCACAAGAAAAAAAAGGAAAAAAACCGGGATTGGTTGAATTTCAAATATTCAAATTTACCAATAGAATACGAAGACTTACTTCACATTTTGAATTGCACCGAAAAGACTACTCATCCCAAACAGGTTTACGTAAAATTTTGGGAAAACGGCAAAGATTACTGTCTTATTTGTCAAAGAAAGATGGAATACGGTATAAAAAATTAATCAATCAGTTTAATATTCGGCAGTCACAAATTCGTTAAATTGAAGAGTAATTTTCAATTATTCGATTTATTAGATCTTGAATTTGGATGAACTTTTTTTTTAAGCGATTCATAAAAGAATAAATCGAGCAAAAACCTATGAATATCTCAACGAAAAGAAAGGACTTCATGATAGTCAATATGGGGCCTCACCACCCATCAATGCACGGTGTTCTTAGACTTATTGTTACTCTAGATGGTGAGGATGTTATTGATTGTGAACCGATATTGGGTTATTTACACAGAGGAATGGAAAAAATAGCGGAAAACCGAACAATTATACAATATCTGCCTTATGTAACACGTTGGGACTATTTAGCTACAATGTTCACAGAAGCAATAACTGTAAATGGACCAGAACAGTTGGGAAATATTCAAGTACCTAAAAGAGCCAGCTATATCCGAGTAATAATGTTGGAGTTAAGCCGTATAGCTTCTCACCTACTATGGCTAGGACCTTTTATGGCAGATATTGGTGCACAAACACCTTTTTTCTATATTTTCAGAGAAAGAGAATTAATATATGATCTATTTGAAGCTGCCACAGGTATGAGAATGATGCATAATTTTTTTCGTATCGGAGGGGTAGCGACTGATCTACCTTATGGTTGGATAGATAAATGTTATGATTTCTGCGATTATTTTTTAACAAGTATTGCTGAATATCAAAAACTTATTACGCGAAATCCTATTTTTTTAGAACGGGTTGAGGGCGTCGGTGTTGTTGATGTAAAAGAAGTTATTAATTGGGGTTTATCAGGACCGATGCTTCGGGCTTCCGGAATACAATGGGATCTACGTAAAGTGGATAATTATGAATGTTACGAAGAATTTCATTGGGAAGTTCAATGGCAAAAAGAAGGAGATTCATTAGCTCGTTATTTAGTTCGAATTGGTGAAATGATAGAATCCATAAAAATTATTCAACAGGCTTTGGAAGGACTTCCCGGCGGTCCATATGAAAATTTAGAAATCCGCTGCTTTGATAGAGAAAAAGAGCCAGAATGGAATGAGTTTGAGTATCGATTTATTAGTAAAAAATCGTCTCCGAGTTTTGAATTGCCAAAACAAGAACTTTATGTAAGAGTTGAAGCCCCCAAGGGAGAATTAGGGATTTTTCTAATAGGGGATCAAAATGGTTTTCCTTGGAGATGGAAAATTCATCCGCCCGGTTTTATAAATTTGCAAATTCTTCCTCAATTAGTTAAAAGAATGAAATTGGCCGATATTATGACAATACTAGGTAGCATAGATATTATTATGGGAGAAGTTGATCGTTGAAATGATAATTGATTTAACAGAAATACAAGATATACATTTTTTTTTCAGATTGCAATTTTTGAAAGAGATATATGGAATTCTTTGGGTATTTGTGCCTATTTTTATTTTGATATTAGGAATTACTATAAGTGTACTAGCAATTGTATGGTTAGAAAGAGAAATATCTGCAGGGATACAACAGCGTATTGGACCTGAATACACCGGTCCTTTTGGAGTTCTTCAAGCTCTAGCAGACGGAACAAAATTACTTTTTAAAGAGAATCTTATTCCATCTAGAGGAGATATTCGTTTATTTAGTTTCGGCCCATCTATCTCAGTCATATCCATTATAATAAGCTATTCAGTAATTCCTTTTGGCTATAACTTTGTTTTATCTGATCTGAATATTGGTGTTTTTTTATGGATTGCTATTTCGAGTATTGCCCCCATTGGACTTCTTATGTCAGGATATGGGTCAAATAATAAATATTCCTTTTTGGGTGGTCTACGAGCAGCTGCTCAATCAATTAGTTATGAAATACCATTAACTCTATGTGTGTTATCGATATCTCTATGTGTGCTTCGTTGAGACATAAATTTTTTGATACTATTTCTTATAAGCCTCTCCTTATATTTAAAGTACAAAAAGAATCTATAAAGAATATATATATATTCTTTTCGCATTTGGATTGAATAATTGAATCAGATAGTTATATGAGTGCAATAAAACAGCTTTTTTTGAATATAATTTATAGAATACTCTATTACTTATAGAGAAAGTATGATGATTTCAAATTGCAGTAAAAATATTGAGTCTAATTTTCTATGTATAAGAATAAGGTGAAAAAATCAATGAAATTCTAGAATTAGATTCTATATATTATATTCTATGTATAGAAGTGGTTGTTTTTCCCAAGATTTGTTGATTAGTAATCCTGTCTTGAAGCGGACGCAAAAGACCAACCTTTTTCAAATTTTCAATATCATTTGTATGAATTAGCATACATATATTAACAAAATTAAAAAAAGGCATTAATATAATAAAAAAAATTAATGGATGGCTAGAAACACCAAAATACACAAAAGATTAGTAACGTATATTTCTTTTTTAAATTATCCAATTTATGTATAATATAAAAAGAATACTAATGGGGACTTGAAGTTGGTAGAAAAAATAAGGCAGTACTCCCCCCAATTCCGATCTAGAGTATACTTCCATCCATTGATTGAATAAATAACTATCAGGAACGAAATAATCCTTTAATTTTTTGAAGTCCCCTTTTGCTTGCACAAAAAGGAATAAGATAAGAGGTAAAAGTGATCTCCTTTTTCTTTTTTGTCTTATATACTCCATATTTATGGAGATAATCATAATTTAAAAAAAGAACATCTAATTATTTTTCGGAATCGAAAATGATGTGGGAGTTCTTGATAATTTTAAAAGAGTATTTTATGCAAAAATGAAATTAAGTTATTACTCAACAAATTTAATTTTGAATTTTTTAAAGGATGAGATCAATTCAGAAGTACCTTTTGTATTTTTTATTTATCTAAAGAAATTCAATAAATGTGCAAATGTTTTTATTTTTTAAATAAGTGTGTATTCATTTAAAAATTTTTTTTAGAACAGACAGAATTCCATGGGTCTAATTCAGAACCGTCCGAGAAAATAGAATCTTATCTATCTTAGGGATATATCAAGGGAGAAATAATTGGCCGGGTTCTTATATTTTTTTAAGGCTTTAAAGGAGCCGTATGAGATGAAAATCTCATGTACGGTTCTGTAATAGAGATGGTAACAGTAATGTCATCACCGACTAGGATTATCTAACAGTTTAAGTACAGTTGATATAGTTGATGCACAATCCAAATATGGTTTTTGGGGATGGAATTTGTGGCGGCAACCTATGGGTTTCCTCGTTTTTCTAATCTCTTCCCTAGCAGAATGTGAAAGATTACCTTTTGATTTACCAGAAGCGGAAGAAGAACTAATAGCGGGTTATCAAACCGAATATTCCGGTATCAAATTTGGTTTATTTTATGTTGCTTCCTATTTAAACCTATTCGTTTCTTCCTTATTTGTAACAGTTCTTTATTTTGGTGGTTCAAATTTCTCTATTCCGTACATCTTCGTTTCTAATTTTTTTCAAATAAATAAAACATACGGAGTTTTTGTAACGATAATTGGTATCTTTATTACACTAGTTAAAACTTATTTATTCATATTCGTTTCTATCACAACAAGATGGACTTTGCCTAGGCTACGAATAGATCAATTATTAAATCTTGGGTGGAAGTTTCTTTTACCCATTTCTCTTGGTAATCTATTATTAACAACGTCGTCTCAACTGTTTTCACTGTAAAAAAAATGTGGACCTTCTATATTCAAAATTCAGAACTTGTTTTAAACAAGAGAAAGAAAAAAAATATTCAGAGCTATTCACGATATGTTCCTTATGGTAACTGAATTCATAAATTATAGTGAACAAATAATACGAGCTGCTAGATATATTGGTCAAGGTCTCATGATTACCTTATCTCATGCAAATAGGTTACCCGTAACTATTCAATATCCTTATGAAAAAATAATCTCATCAGAACGTTTTCGCGGTCGAATACATTTTGAATTTGATAAATGCATTGCTTGTGAAGTATGTGTTCGTGTCTGTCCTATAGATCTACCCATTGTTGATTGGAAACTAGAAACTGATATTCGAAAAAAACGGTTGCTTAATTACAGTATTGATTTTGGAATCTGTATATTTTGTGGTAACTGTATTGAGTATTGTCCAACAAATTGTTTATCAATGACCGAAGAATATGAACTTTCAACTTATGATCGCCACGAATTGAATTATAATCTAATTGCTTTGGGTCGTTTACCAGTATCAGTAATTGATGATTATACAATTCGAACAATTCAAATAAAATGATTTCAAAATTCTTCACAAAAATAATTGAATTTCTCTATATATAGAATAAAAAAAAAGATATTCTATTTTTTTGAAATGACTCTTTGGCATAAAGAAAAGAATGAAATTCCATTGATTCTATAACAACTGTACCTAATAACAATTCACATATCTTATCTTAGGATTTGGTGAATTTCTATGCACAGATAATTTTCGTATTTAACAAGTTTTTTCCTGGTCATATCAATAAGGTCATGAAATTTCTATTTATCTTTTATTTTACATATAATGGATTTGTCCGAATCGCTACATGATTTTATTTTAATCTTTCTTGGATCAGGTCTCATATTAGGAAGTCTAGGAGTAGTATTCTTTACGAATCCGATTTTTTCTGCTTTTTCATTGGGACTAGTTCTTGTTTGTGTATCTTTATTCTATATTTTATCAAACTCCCATTTCGTAGCTGCCTCACAGCTACTTATTTACGTGGGCGCTATAAATGTTTTAATAATATTTGCTGTGATGTTTATGAATGGTTCGGACTATTACCAAAATTTTCGTGTTTGGACCGTTGGGGATGGAATTACTTTGATGGTTTGTACCAGTATCTTTCTTTCACAAATAACTACTATTCTAGAGACATCATGGCACGGAATTATTTGGACGACAAGACCCAATCAGATTTTAGAGCAAGATTTGATAAGTACTAGTCAACAAATTGGAATTCATTTATCAACAGATTTTTTTCTTCCATTTGAACTAATTTCAATAATTCTTTTAGTTGCTTTAATAGGTGCAATTTTTGTGGCTCGCCAATAAGAAAGTTTTCGAACTAATAAAATAATATAAATTACATTTTGTTAGAATTTATTACATTTCTTTTTTGTTGAATTATATGTTAAGGAAAAAGAATATTTATGTATAAAGTATAAAATCTTTTTGCAAATACTTGATTTTGTTGTAGACTTATTATGTTAGGCAATAAAATCCGTTGAATTCATATTCATATCGAAATGAATAAAAATTGAAAAGGAGTTGGTCAATGATATTCGAGCATACACTTGTTTTGAGTGCTTATTTATTTTCTATAGGTATCTATGGATTGATCACGAGCCGAAATATGGTTAGAGCCCTTATGTGTCTTGAACTTATACTAAATGCAGTTAATATAAATCTCGTAACCTTTTCTGATTTTTTTGATAGGCGGCAACTAAAAGGAAATATTTTTTCAATTTTTGTTATAGCTGTTGCAGCCGCTGAAGCAGCTATCGGACCAGCTATTGTTTCCTCAATATATCGTAATAGAAAATCAACCCGTATCAATCAATCAAATTTGTTGAATAAATAGTATTATTCATAAAAAAAAGTCTAATTTTGAATAGTGTGTACTATATAATCCATTCAAATTAGCAGAAATGATATATCCTTTTTAATCATGTTTGCGTTTGCGAAAACAAAGATAAGAAATCAAAGTATCTTGGTTCTATTCTCTTATTAGTTATTAATCTATAAATATATTTTTAGTAGCAAAATTCTTATAAATCATTGATTCATCTGGTATATAATATATAGATATATATATATAGATATATATATATCATATATAGATATATATAATTGGTTTACCAATTTACTAGATTGAAAATGTTGAATTTTTGATGTTCAAGGATTATGTTCCAATGTCACATTCAGTAAAGATTTATGATACATGTATAGGATGTACTCAATGTGTACGAGCCTGCCCAACAGATGTATTAGAAATGATACCTTGGGACGGATGTAAAGCTAAACAAATTGCTTCTGCCCCAAGAACAGAGGACTGTGTTGGTTGTAAGAGGTGTGAATCCGCCTGTCCGACGGATTTCTTAAGTGTTAGAGTTTATTTATGGCATGAAACAACTCGAAGCATGGGTCTAGCTTATTGATACGTTTCAAAAAGAACCGCATACAAGTACTTTTTTTTACTGGCAAAAACCCGGGCTCAAAATAAAAAAATATTTTGAGCCCGGGTTTTTGTAGTCTAAGTATATCTTATTTTTATCACGAATTATTTTCCTTGGTTAACAACAGTTGTAGTTTTGCCAATAGTCGGAGGTTCTTTAATTGTCTTATTTCCCCATAAAGGAAATAAGACAATTAAATGGTATACTTATTGTATATGTTTCATAGATCTCCTTCTAATAACCTATGTATTTTGTTATCATTTCGAATTAGATGATCCACTAATCCAATTGACAGAAAATTATAAATGGATCCATTTTTTTGACTTTTACTGGAGATTCGGAATAGATGGACTCTCTCTAGGACCCCTTTTATTAACGGGATTTATCACTACGTTAGCTACGTTATCAGCTCAACCGGTTACTCGAGAATCTAAATTATTCTATTTTCTAATGTTAGCAATGTATAGTGGTCAACTAGGAACATTTTCTTCTCAAGACATTTTACTTTTTTTCATCATGTGGGAATTAGAATTAATTCCCGTTTATCTACTTTTATCTATGTGGGGTGGAAAAAAACGTTTGTATTCAGCTACAAAGTTTATTTTGTACACTGCGGGAAGTTCTGTTTTTTTATTACTGGGAATTCTGGGTATGGGTTTCTATAGTTCTAATGAACCAACATTAAATTTTGAATCATTAACTAATCAATCATATCCCGTGGCACTGGAAATAATCTTCTATATGGGATTTCTTATTGCTTTTGCTGTCAAATCACCAATTATACCCTTACATACATGGTTACCTGATACCCATGGAGAGGCGCATTACAGCACTTGTATGCTTTTAGCCGGAATATTATTAAAAATGGGAGCATATGGGTTGGTTCGAATTAATATGGAATTATTATCTCGCGCTCATTCTATATTTTGTCCCTGGTTAATGTTATTAGGTTCCATTCAAATAATCTATGCAGCTTCAACATCTCTTGGTCAACGCAATGTAAAAAAAAGAATAGCTTATTCCTCGGTCTCTCATATGGGTTTCTTAATTTTAGGAATTGGTTCTATAAGCGAGACAGGGCTGAATGGGGCTATTTTACAAATAATCTCTCACGGATTTATTGGTGCTGCCCTTTTTTTCTTGGCGGGAACTAGTTATGATAGACTACGTCTTCTTTATCTCGACGAAATGGGTGGAATGGCTATCCCAATGCCAAAAATATTCACGATTTTCACTACCTTATCGATGGCTTCTCTTGCATTACCGGGCATGAGCGGTTTTGTTGCAGAATTTATAGTATTATTGGGAATAATTACCAATCAAAAATATCTTTTCATCACAAAAATACTCATAACTTTTGTAACTGCAATTGGAATGATATTAACTCCTATTTATTTATTATCTATCTTACGTCAAATGTTTTATGGATACAAGCTTTTTAATAAACAAAATTCTTATTTTTTTGATTCGGGGCCACGAGAATTATTTATTTCAATTTCTATCCTTATACCCGTAATAAGTATTGGCATTTATCCAGATTTTATTTTTTCAATTTCGGCTGACAAGGTTGAAGCTATTCTCTCTCATTTTTTATAGATAGTTTTTGGGAATAAATGAAAAAGAAAAAATAGAAATCAATCCGATGCACAATAAAAAAAAATGGATTTCTTTTTGTATTTTCTTAATTACATAAAAATGAAATTGAATTCTAATTGAATATTTTTGTTGTTTGTGAGAACCCCTTGAATCAATATTACATTACTTGATTCAATGGGGTCTTAATCATTTTATTGGGAGTTTTTTTTCTTATTCTATAGAATGTTCCCAATATTTGTGAATTTTTTTAAATTAATTAGGTGTAAATGAACCATAACTATGTAGTCCTATTCCTAAAAGATTTATCCCTAAATAACATATCCAAATTATAAGAAAGCCTATGGAGGCCACTATTGAAGAATTTCTATATTCCAATTTTTTATTTTTTCTAGTATGTAAATAAATTGCGAAAATAGTCCAAGTAATAAAAGCCCAAGTTTCCTTTGGATCCCAATTCCAATATGATCCCCATGCCTCATTAGCCCATACTGCTCCAGATATATTACCTATTGTTAAAAAGATAAAACCTAGACTAATAGTACGGTAACCCCAACGATCCAATTGTTGAATAAATTGATATCTATAATAATTTCTATAAGACGAATAAAACGGAAAAGGAGTTTGTTGTAAAATATTCTTTTTATCATTCATATTCATATATTTGATTTCAGCAAAAGAAAAGGATTCATTAAAAAAAAACAAAGTCTTGCTTTTACCAAGAATTTGTATGAGTTCTTGAAATGTAATGACTAAAATAGCCACTGATATTAATGATCCACATAAAAGAGTTGTATAACCCAATATCATCATACTTACGTGCATCATTAACCAATGGGACTGTAAAGCAGGCACTAATTTTAAGGATTCATGCATTTCGGTTAAAAGACCCGAAGTAGCAAAGCCTTGGGTAAAAAGAATACTTGGTGTTATTATTGTATTGAAATAGTCATTTTTTTGTTTTTTGAAGCAAAGAACCATATAAAAGATAGAAAAAGTCCATGAAAGAAATATTAATGATTCATATAAATTACTAAATGGTAAATGGCCTGAAAAAATCCAACGAGTAACTAACAATCCTGTGATACAAAAAAAGGTTATTATCATGCCTTTTTTGAACAAATTGTATAATCCTATGATTTCATTGCCTAATAATAAGGTTATCAAATGAATTGAAATTAAAATAGATACGACCGAAAAGGATATATGAGTTAATATATGCTCTAAAGTGGAAAATACCATATAGAATGAAAAAATAGAAATACTTGGAATAGAAATAATAATTCTTTATAGGAACTTTTTTTTAGAAGATAAGATGCCGCTACTCGGACTCGAACCGAGATGCTCTAGCACTGCTTCCTAAGAGCAGCGTGTCTACCAATTTCACCATAGCGGCTGACTCGAAACCATAATAACCCAATTTTAGTCAATTGTCGAGATTCAAAGAATCAATTAAAACACAATATTTGTTTACTAAACATTCAATAAAATAATTTTAAAGAATTCTATTAGAATCTATTAAATATAGAATGTAAATATCATAATATAGAATGTAAATATCCTAAATTCATAACTGAATCTTATATTCTATATCAATTTTATATTCATATTTTTGTATTTAAAAAAGAGTCGTTGAATCCAGTTAATTGAAATTATTCTAACGTTTATATTTGTTACAGAAAAAGCTTTTTGAATTCCCCGTAAAAATAGATTGCCCTAATGAAAAAGCTTTTAATGCTGTAAAATATCCCTTCTTTTTCCATAAAGTGTTCCGAATAAGTTTTTTTGATATAGACGTGCGCTTTTTTGGAACTGCCATAGAATTAGTATAGTTTTTTATTGTTATAGAATTTTATGTGAAAGACATTTTGCGGTAAATGAAAATTAAGTTTATCTCTAATTAGACATATATTTTATATATTTGAATTTCCATTTTTGTTTTTATTATATTTATAATAAGAATATAATACTTTTTAGAAAGTTTTCCCCAAATCGCTATTTCTTATTGTAATAAAAACTTAATTAGTTAAGTTAAATTTAATGAACTAAACCAATGTTCAAAAAATATTGTCCAAAGAGTCAGAATAATGAATAATCGATTATTCTATTTTATTAAATTCTATCTTTCTTTGTTATTAACCGAAACCATTCCTTTACTTTACAAAAAAGATAAAAGAAAAACCTAAGAAACCAAATTCATTAGAATCCTAATTTTTTTTCTTTATTGTATGGAATATACACATCAATATTCATGGATCATACCTTTTATTCCATTCCCAGTTCCGATGTTAATAGGAGTGGGACTTCTACTTTTTCCCACTGCAACGAAAAATATTCGCCGTATTTGGGCTTTTCCTAGTATCTTATTGTTAACTATAGTTATGATTTTTTCGCTTGATTTGTCTATTCATCAAATCAAGAATAGTTTGTTTTTTCAATATGTATGGTCTTGGACCATAAATAATGATATTTCTTTAGAGTTTGGGTACTTGATCGATTCACTTACTTCTATTATGTCAATATTAATTACTACGGTTGGCATTCTCGTTCTTATTTATAGTGATAATTATATGTCTCATGATCAAGGATATTTGAGATTTTTTGCTTATCTTACTCTTTTTAATATTTCAATGTTGGGATTAGTTACTAGTTCGAATTTGATACAAATTTATTTTTTTTGGGAATTAATTGGAATGTGTTCTTATTTATTAATAGGCTTTTGGTTCACCCGCCCTATTGCGGCAAATGCTTGTCAAAAAGCATTTGTAACGAATCGTGTAGGGGATTTTGGTTTATTATTGGGAATTTTAGGTCTTTATTGGATAACGGGTAGTTTGGAATTTCGGCATTTGTTTCAAATTATAAATAATTTGATTTCTAAAAATGAAATGAATATTTTTTTTTTTACTCTGTTTGCCCTCTTGCTATTTTGTGGCTCAGTTGCAAAATCTGCCCAATTTCCTCTTCATGTATGGCTACCCGATGCTATGGAGGGACCTACTCCAATTTCTGCCCTTATACATGCTGCTACTATGGTAGCCGCTGGAATTTTTCTTGTGGCTCGTCTTTTTCCTCTTTTCATAGTGCTACCCAAAATAATGAACGCAATAGCTTTTATAGGTATAATAACAGTAATATTAGGAGCTACTTTAGCTATTGCTCAAAAAGATATTAAGAAAAATTTGGCCTATTCTACAATGTCTCAATTGGGTTATATGATGTTAGCTTTGGGTATGGGATCTTATCGAGGTGCTTTATTTCATTTGATTACTCATGCTTATTCAAAAGCATTGTTGTTTTTAGGATCTGGATCCATTATTCATTCAATGGAAGCTCTTGTCGGATATTCTCCAGCTAAAAGTCAAAATATGGTTTTTATGGGCGGTTTAACAAAACATGTACCAATTACAAAAACTTTTTTTTTAGTGGGTACACTCTCTCTTTGCGGTATTCCACCCTTTGCCTGTTTTTGGTCTAAGGATGAGATTCTTAATGATAGTTGGTTGTATTCACCAATTTTTGCAATAATAGCTTGTTCTGCAGCAGGATTAACTGCATTTTATATGTTTCGAATTTATTTACTTGTTTTTGAGGGATATTTAAACGTTCATTTTTTGAATTTTAATGGAAAAAAAAATAGTTCATTCTATTCAATATCTTTATGGGGGAAGAAACAAGTAAAACTTAAAAGAAAAAACGAAAATTTTTTCTTAGTTTTACTAAAAATAAAAAAGAATGAAATAACTTCTTTTTTTATCCGGAAGAGATATCTACATCGCGTTAATCAAAATATTAAAAATATAAAACATCTTGTTTTTGGTATTATGCATTTTGGCACTAAAAAAACTGCTTGTTTATATCCTAATGAATCTAACAATACTATGCGATTTTCTATGCTTATTTTAGCGCTCTTTACTTTATTCGTTGGTGCTGTAGGAATTTCTTTCAGTCAAGACGGAATACATTTGGATATTTTATCAAAATTGTTAAT
>NW_028196685.1:15000-17500 GCF_037176805.1 Vigna unguiculata | reverse complement strand
AATGAAATTCGTGGTTTTTGAGATGTGAGGGTTGGAATGGCCTCCAAATGCCCCCAAATGAATACCATGAAATTCTTGGTGCACGAAAGTTTTGAGTTCGGAGGGTTTTGCACATGGCCAAGGTTGGCGGTGCACCACGGCATAGCTAGATGGCTTGGTGGGGAGATTTGTGAAAAAATGAAATTCGTGGTTTTTGAGATGTGAGGGTTGGAAAGGCCTCCAAATGCCCCCAAATGAGTACTGTAAAAGTGTTGGTGCACAAAAGTTTTGAATTGGATGCATTTTGCACTTGGCCAAGTTGGTCGGTGCACCGCGACTAGATAGGTTGGTGCCAAAATTTGTCAAATTTAAGACCTTGGCCAAACTGAATGAAATTTTGTGGGGAGGTTCCTGATATTGTTTAGTGGTGGACTGGAAAAAATGAGGTCGAAATTCGAAGTCTACATGTGCTTTTCTATTTTTCCCGATTTTACACATACCCGGTAAGTAAAAAAAATAAAAAAAATAGTTCCCCTTCGAGAAAAATTATGAAATTTGGTGAGCAAGGAGATACCATTATTCTACGAATTACTGCAAAAAATCGCATCAAAATTCGAAGTATAGCCCGAGATATGGACTTATGTCTGCTCAAAAAAAGTGTATCTACTTGTACAATTTTGCCTTTTGCATATTAACCTCTTATAGGGGGGGAGTGCTCCTTGAGCCGGCCAGCTCCACACTGGCAGGTTTTAAAGGGAGCTTGATGAGGCCTCCCCCCTCACGTGGTGCGTGCGTTAGCATGTTTATCATGGCACAACTAGCCTCTTCATAGTTGTTGAGCTTTATTAATACCAACACACGGTCGTCACTGATCGTTGGTTAGCTCGGCAGCTAGTCCCTCGGATATTGTGGAAAGTTATTTTCATGCCTAGCGATGCTTGACCCTGCGTCACTTGATGTTTCCATTTGCTTGCTTGCCCATGGTAGGTGGGGGGTGGACCGTCTTGTGGTGTGGTGTCTTGCGAACGTGAGGGTGTGTGAGTTGTAATCGAGATGCACTTGCTGGCTGGCTCCATGCCTTGCGTATCGAACGGTCAAGCATGCATCTCTTCCATTTTCACCCGTTGCCTTGGGTGATATTGGTTGATCAGTCCCTGTGTTGCCTACCCACTAGACGGTACTTCTGTGGTTGCTTCGAATTCTATCTTTCCATCACGAAGAGGTGTTGGAGGATCCTAATGTCACGCACGTGTTCCATCTAGTGAAACATCTCAGTGATGCACGTGTTGTGGCTAGTTCTTTTGGATGCGGTGCATTATATGAACTCGGGTTTACTTTAGCGACCCAGTCAACATAATTCGGTTGTGTCCCTTGATTGAGACGTTGTCCTTGAACTTGTTGTGAACAATATCGTTCTTCCACAACCCGTCGTCTTGAGTGCGATGGAAGGCAAATAAGATGTGCTTTGGCATGTCATGCACGTACTCGATTGCGGGAAGTGTGAGAAAGTGTTGTTGACAACCCGTGGGAAATGGAATGTGGCAAATCGTGATGAGCTCTTCGTGGATCTGCGAAGAAGACGACCTTTGGGCCTCCCCCCTCACGTGGTGCGTGCGTTAGCATGTTTATCATGGCACAACTAGCCTCTTCATAGTTGTTGAGCTTTATTAATACCAACACACGGTCGTCACTGATCGTTGGTTAGCTCGGCAGCTAGTCCCTCGGATATTGTGGAAAGTTATTTTCATGCCTAGTGATGCTTGACCCTGCGTCACTTGATGTTTCCATTTGCTTGCTTGCCCATGGTAGGTGGGGGGTGGACCGTCTTGTGGTGTGGTGTCTTGCGAACGTGAGGGTGTGTGAGTTGTAATCGAGATGCACTTGCTGGCTGGCTCCATGCCTTGCGTATCGAACGGTCAAGCATGCATCTCTTCCATTTTCACCCGTTGCCTTGGGTGATATTGGTTGATCAGTCCCTGTGTTGCCTACCCACTAGACGGTACTTCTGTGGTTGCTTCGAATTCTATCTTTCCATCACGAAGAGGTGTTGGAGGATCCTAATGTCACGCACGTGTTCCATCTAGTGAAACATCTCAGTGATGCACGTGTTGTGGCTAGTTCTTTTGGATGCGGTGCATTATATGAACTCGGGTTTACTTTAGCGACCCAGTCAACATAATTCGGTTGTGTCCCTTGATTGAGACGTTGTCCTTGAACTTGTTGTGAACAATATCGTTCTTCCACAACCCGTCGTCTTGAGTGCGATGGAAGGCAAATAAGATGTGCTTTGGCATGTCATGCACGTACTCGATTGCGGGAAGTGTGAGAAAGTGTTGTTGACAACCCGTGGGAAATGGAATGTGGCAAATCGTGATGAGCTCTTCGTGGATCTGCGAAGAAGACGACCTTTGGGCCTGTTGGAAACGAGGGAGGCGATGTTGAACTGCGAAGAAGATGGACTTTTGGGTTGTTTGAATCAATGGGAGGCCACGCGAGAACTCCGAATACTATGGACTCTTGG
>NW_028196684.1:257500-258643 GCF_037176805.1 Vigna unguiculata | reverse complement strand
AATGAGCCATTCGCAGTTTCACAGTCTGAATTAGTTCATACTTACACATGCATGGCTTAATCTTTGAGACAAGCATATGACTACTGGCGAGGATCAACCAGGTAGCATTCGTAGCTGACAACCAAGCACAAAACACGCCACAAGCATGAAGGGCAAGGTGTCATTCGTCATACAAATTCGGACGGCATCCCAATCTTTCTGACCTCGCACTTGACACAGGTGATCAGACCCAACTTCCACACCACCCACGGGGGAAAAGCAATATGTCAAACGTGACTTGCAGAACATCCCTCTTTTCAACGTCATCCCCCCAAGTTGCCTTGGGCGCAGTTCGGCCTAGTTCACTCTTTTCAGCATCATCCCCCCAAGTTGTCTTGTTCGCAGTTCGGCCTAGTTCACTCTTTTCCAGCGTCATCCCCCCAAGTTTGCCTTGTTCGCAGTTCGGTCTAGTTCACTCTTTCCAGCATCATCCCCCCAAGTTGCCTTGTTCGCAGTTTGGGCCTAGTTCACTCTTTTCCAGTGTCATCCCCGCCAAGTTGCCTTGTTCGCAGTTTGGCCTAGTTCACTCTTTTCCAGTGTCATCCCCCCAAGTTGTCGTTGCCAACAACCAAGAGTCCATAGTATTCGGAGTTCTAGCGGGGGCCTCCCCTTGCTTCCAACAACCCAAGAGTCCTTAGTATTCGGAGTTCTAGCGGGGCCTCCCCTTGCTTCCAACAACCAAGAGTCCCGTAGTATTCGGAGTTCTAGCGGGACCTCCCCTTGCTTCCAACAACCCAAGAGTCCATAGTATTCGGAGTTCTAGCGGGGCCTCCCCTTGCTTCCAACAACCCAAGAGTCCGTAGTATTCGGAGTTCTAGCGGGCCTCCCGTTGCTTCCAACACCCAAGAGTCCATAGTATTCGGAGTTCTCGCGTGGCCTCCCATTGATTCAAACAACCCAAAAGTCCATCTTCTTCGCAGTTCAACATCGCCTCCCTCGTTTCCAACAGGCCCAAAGGTCGTCTTCTTCGCAGATCCACGAAGAGCTCATCACGATTTGCCACATTCCATTTCCCACGGGTTGTCAACAACACTTTCTCACACTTCCCGCAATCGAGTACGTGCATGACATGCCAAAGCACATCTTATTTGCCTTCCATCGCAC
>NW_028196684.1:235000-237500 GCF_037176805.1 Vigna unguiculata | reverse complement strand
TTGTTCGCAGTTTGGCCTAGTTCACTCTTTTCCAGTGTCATCCCCCCAAGTTGCCTTGTTCGCAGTTTGGCCTAGTTCACTCTTTTCCAGTGTCATCCCCCCAAGTTGTCGTTGCCAACAACCCAAGAGTCCATAGTATTCGGAGTTCTAGCGGGGCCTCCCCTTGCTTCCAACAACCCAAGAGTCCATAGTATTCGGAGTTCTAGCGGGGCCTCCCCTTGCTTCCAACAACCCAAGAGTCCGTAGTATTCGGAGTTCTAGCGGGACCTCCCCTTGCTTCCAACAACCCAAGAGTCCATAGTATTCGGAGTTCTAGCGGGGCCTCCCCTTGCTTCCAACAACCCAAGAGTCCGTAGTATTCGGAGTTCTAGCGGGGCCTCCCGTTGCTTCCAACAACCCAAGAGTCCATAGTATTCGGAGTTCTCGCGTGGCCTCCCATTGATTCAAACAACCCAAAAGTCCATCTTCTTCGCAGTTCAACATCGCCTCCCTCGTTTCCAACAGGCCCAAAGGTCGTCTTCTTCGCAGATCCACGAAGAGCTCATCACGATTTGCCACATTCCATTTCCCACGGGTTGTCAACAACACTTTCTCACACTTCCCGCAATCGAGTACGTGCATGACATGCCAAAGCACATCTTATTTGCCTTCCATCGCACTCAAGACGACGGGTTGTGGAAGAACGATATTGTTCACAACAAGTTCAAGGACAACGTCTCAATCAAGGGACACAACCGAATTATGTTGACTGGGTCGCTAAAGTAAACCCGAGTTCATATAATGCACCGCATCCAAAAGAACTAGCCACAACACGTGCATCACTGAGATGTTTCACTAGATGGAACACGTGCGTGACATTAGGATCCTCCAACACCTCTTCGTGATGGAAAGATAGAATTCGAAGCAACCACAGAAGTACCGTCTAGTGGGTAGGCAACACAGGGACTGATCAACCAATATCACCCAAGGCAACGGGTGAAAATGGAAGAGATGCATGCTTGACCGTTCGATACGCAAGGCATGGAGCCAGCCAGCAAGTGCATCTCGATTACAACTCACACACCCTCACGTTCGCAAGACACCACACCACAAGACGGTCCACCCCCCACCTACCATGGGCAAGCAAGCAAATGGAAACATCAAGTGACGCAGGGTCAAGCATCGCTAGGCATGAAAATAACTTTCCACAATATCCGAGGGACTAGCTGCCGAGCTAACCAACGATCAGTGACGACCGTGTGTTGGTATTAATAAAGCTCAACAACTATGAAGAGGCTAGTTGTGCCATGATAAACATGCTAACGCACGCACCACGTGAGGGGGGAGGCCTCATCAAGCTCCCTTTAAAACCTGCCAGTGTGGAGCTGGCCGGCTCAAGGAGCACTCCCCCCCTATAAGAGGTTAATATGCAAAAGGCAAAATTGTACAAGTAGATACACTTTTTTTGAGCAGACATAAGTCCATATCTCGGGCTATACTTCGAATTTTGATGCGATTTTTTGCAGTAATTCGTAGAATAATGGTATCTCCTTGCTCACCAAATTTCATAATTTTTCTCGAAGGGGAACTATTTTTTTTATTTTTTTTACTTACCGGGTATGTGTAAAATCGGGAAAAATAGAAAAGCACATGTAGACTTCGAATTTCGACCTCATTTTTTCCAGTCCACCACTAAACAATATCAGGAACCTCCCCACAAAATTTCATTCAGTTTGGCCAAGGTCTTAAATTTGACAAATTTTGGCACCAACCTATCTAGTCGCGGTGCACCGACCAACTTGGCCAAGTGCAAAATGCATCCAATTCAAAACTTTTGTGCACCAACACTTTTACAGTACTCATTTGGGGGCATTTGGAGGCCTTTCCAACCCTCACATCTCAAAAACCACGAATTTCATTTTTTCACAAATCTCCCCACCAAGCCATCTAGCTATGCCGTGGTGCACCGCCAACCTTGGCCATGTGCAAAACCCTCCGAACTCAAAACTTTCGTGCACCAAGAATTTCATGGTATTCATTTGGGGGCATTTGGAGGCCATTCCAACCCTCACATCTCAAAAACCACGAATTTCATTTTTTCACAAAACTCCCCACCAAGCCATTTAGCTATGCCGCGGTGCACCGCCAACCTTGGCCATGTGCAAAACCCTCCGAACTCAAAACTTTCGTGCACCAAGAATTTCATGGTATTCATTTGGGGACATTTGGAGGCCATTCCAACCCTCACATCTCAAAAACCACGAATTTCATTTTTTCACAAAACTCCACACAAGCCATCTAGCTATGCCGCGGTGCACCGACCAACTTGGCCATGTGCAAAACCCTCCGAACTCAAAACTTTCGTGCACCAAGAATTTCATGGTATTCATTTGGGGACATTTGGAGGCCATTCCAACCCTCACATCTCAAAAACCACGAATTTCATTTTTTCACAAAACTCCACACAAGCCATCTAGCTATGCCGCGGTGCACCGACCAACTTGGCCATGTGCAAAACCCT
>NW_028196684.1:192500-195000 GCF_037176805.1 Vigna unguiculata | reverse complement strand
GCCTTGTTCGCAGTTTGGCCTAGTTCACTCTTTTCCAGTGTCATCCCCCCAAGTTGCCTTGTTCGCAGTTTGGCCTAGTTCACTCTTTTCCAGTGTCATCCCCCCAAGTTGTCGTTGCCAACAACCCAAGAGTCCATAGTATTCGGAGTTCTAGCGGGGCCTCCCCTTGCTTCCAACAACCCAAGAGTCCATAGTATTCGGAGTTCTAGCGGGGCCTCCCCTTGCTTCCAACAACCCAAGAGTCCGTAGTATTCGGAGTTCTAGCGGGACCTCCCCTTGCTTCCAACAACCCAAGAGTCCATAGTATTCGGAGTTCTAGCGGGGCCTCCCCTTGCTTCCAACAACCCAAGAGTCCGTAGTATTCGGAGTTCTAGCGGGGCCTCCCGTTGCTTCCAACAACCCAAGAGTCCATAGTATTCGGAGTTCTCGCGTGGCCTCCCATTGATTCAAACAACCCAAAAGTCCATCTTCTTCGCAGTTCAACATCGCCTCCCTCGTTTCCAACAGGCCCAAAGGTCGTCTTCTTCGCAGATCCACGAAGAGCTCATCACGATTTGCCACATTCCATTTCCCACGGGTTGTCAACAACACTTTCTCACACTTCCCGCAATCGAGTACGTGCATGACATGCCAAAGCACATCTTATTTGCCTTCCATCGCACTCAAGACGACGGGTTGTGGAAGAACGATATTGTTCACAACAAGTTCAAGGACAACGTCTCAATCAAGGGACACAACCGAATTATGTTGACTGGGTCGCTAAAGTAAACCCGAGTTCATATAATGCACCGCATCCAAAAGAACTAGCCACAACACGTGCATCACTGAGATGTTTCACTAGATGGAACACGTGCGTGACATTAGGATCCTCCAACACCTCTTCGTGATGGAAAGATAGAATTCGAAGCAACCACAGAAGTACCGTCTAGTGGGTAGGCAACACAGGGACTGATCAACCAATATCACCCAAGGCAACGGGTGAAAATGGAAGAGATGCATGCTTGACCGTTCGATACGCAAGGCATGGAGCCAGCCAGCAAGTGCATCTCGATTACAACTCACACACCCTCACGTTCGCAAGACACCACACCACAAGACGGTCCACCCCCCACCTACCATGGGCAAGCAAGCAAATGGAAACATCAAGTGACGCAGGGTCAAGCATCGCTAGGCATGAAAATAACTTTCCACAATATCCGAGGGACTAGCTGCCGAGCTAACCAACGATCAGTGACGACCGTGTGTTGGTATTAATAAAGCTCAACAACTATGAAGAGGCTAGTTGTGCCATGATAAACATGCTAACGCACGCACCACGTGAGGGGGGAGGCCTCATCAAGCTCCCTTTAAAACCTGCCAGTGTGGAGCTGGCCGGCTCAAGGAGCACTCCCCCCCTATAAGAGGTTAATATGCAAAAGGCAAAATTGTACAAGTAGATACACTTTTTTTGAGCAGACATAAGTCCATATCTCGGGCTATACTTCGAATTTTGATGCGATTTTTTGCAGTAATTCGTAGAATAATGGTATCTCCTTGCTCACCAAATTTCATAATTTTTCTCGAAGGGGAACTATTTTTTTTATTTTTTTTACTTACCGGGTATGTGTAAAATCGGGAAAAATAGAAAAGCACATGTAGACTTCGAATTTCGACCTCATTTTTTCCAGTCCACCACTAAACAATATCAGGAACCTCCCCACAAAATTTCATTCAGTTTGGCCAAGGTCTTAAATTTGACAAATTTTGGCACCAACCTATCTAGTCGCGGTGCACCGACCAACTTGGCCAAGTGCAAAATGCATCCAATTCAAAACTTTTGTGCACCAACACTTTTACAGTACTCATTTGGGGGCATTTGGAGGCCTTTCCAACCCTCACATCTCAAAAACCACGAATTTCATTTTTTCACAAATCTCCCCACCAAGCCATCTAGCTATGCCGTGGTGCACCGCCAACCTTGGCCATGTGCAAAACCCTCCGAACTCAAAACTTTCGTGCACCAAGAATTTCATGGTATTCATTTGGGGGCATTTGGAGGCCATTCCAACCCTCACATCTCAAAAACCACGAATTTCATTTTTTCACAAAACTCCCCACCAAGCCATTTAGCTATGCCGCGGTGCACCGCCAACCTTGGCCATGTGCAAAACCCTCCGAACTCAAAACTTTCGTGCACCAAGAATTTCATGGTATTCATTTGGGGACATTTGGAGGCCATTCCAACCCTCACATCTCAAAAACCACGAATTTCATTTTTTCACAAAACTCCACACAAGCCATCTAGCTATGCCGCGGTGCACCGACCAACTTGGCCATGTGCAAAACCCTCCGAACTCAAAACTTTCGTGCACCAAGAATTTCATGGTATTCATTTGGGGACATTTGGAGGCCATTCCAACCCTCACATCTCAAAAACCACGAATTTCATTTTTTCACAAAACTCCACACAAGCCATCTAGCTATGCCGCGGTGCACCGACCAACTTGGCCATGTGCAAAAC
>NW_028196684.1:160000-162500 GCF_037176805.1 Vigna unguiculata | reverse complement strand
CTAGTTCACTCTTTTCCAGCATCATCCCCCCAAGTTGCCTTGTTCGCAGTTTGGCCTAGTTCACTCTTTTCCAGTGTCATCCCCCCAAGTTGCCTTGTTCGCAGTTTGGCCTAGTTCACTCTTTTCCAGTGTCATCCCCCCAAGTTGTCGTTGCCAACAACCCAAGAGTCCATAGTATTCGGAGTTCTAGCGGGGCCTCCCCTTGCTTCCAACAACCCAAGAGTCCGTAGTATTCGGAGTTCTAGCGGGACCTCCCCTTGCTTCCAACAACCCAAGAGTCCATAGTATTCGGAGTTCTAGCGGGGCCTCCCCTTGCTTCCAACAACCCAAGAGTCCGTAGTATTCGGAGTTCTAGCGGGACCTCCCCTTGCTTCCAACAACCCAAGAGTCCATAGTATTCGGAGTTCTAGCGGGGCCTCCCGTTGCTTCCAACAACCCAAGAGTCCATAGTATTCGGAGTTCTCGCGTGGCCTCCCATTGATTCAAACAACCCAAAAGTCCATAGTATTCGGAGTTCTCGCGTGGCCTCCCATTGATTCAAACAACCCAAAAGTCCATCTTCTTCGCAGTTCAACATCGCCTCCCTCGTTTCCAACAGGCCCAAAGGTCGTCTTCTTCGCAGATCCACGAAGAGCTCATCACGATTTGCCACATTCCATTTCCCACGGGTTGTCAACAACACTTTCTCACACTTCCCGCAATCGAGTACGTGCATGACATGCCAAAGCACATCTTATTTGCCTTCCATCGCACTCAAGACGACGGGTTGTGGAAGAACGATATTGTTCACAACAAGTTCAAGGACAACGTCTCAATCAAGGGACACAACCGAATTATGTTGACTGGGTCGCTAAAGTAAACCCGAGTTCATATAATGCACCGCATCCAAAAGAACTAGCCACAACACGTGCATCACTGAGATGTTTCACTAGATGGAACACGTGCGTGACATTAGGATCCTCCAACACCTCTTCGTGATGGAAAGATAGAATTCGAAGCAACCACAGAAGTACCGTCTAGTGGGTAGGCAACACAGGGACTGATCAACCAATATCACCCAAGGCAACGGGTGAAAATGGAAGAGATGCATGCTTGACCGTTCGATACGCAAGGCATGGAGCCAGCCAGCAAGTGCATCTCGATTACAACTCACACACCCTCACGTTCGCAAGACACCACACCACAAGACGGTCCACCCCCCACCTACCATGGGCAAGCAAGCAAATGGAAACATCAAGTGACGCAGGGTCAAGCATCGCTAGGCATGAAAATAACTTTCCACAATATCCGAGGGACTAGCTGCCGAGCTAACCAACGATCAGTGACGACCGTGTGTTGGTATTAATAAAGCTCAACAACTATGAAGAGGCTAGTTGTGCCATGATAAACATGCTAACGCACGCACCACGTGAGGGGGGAGGCCTCATCAAGCTCCCTTTAAAACCTGCCAGTGTGGAGCTGGCCGGCTCAAGGAGCACTCCCCCCCTATAAGAGGTTAATATGCAAAAGGCAAAATTGTACAAGTAGATACACTTTTTTTGAGCAGACATAAGTCCATATCTCGGGCTATACTTCGAATTTTGATGCGATTTTTTGCAGTAATTCGTAGAATAATGGTATCTCCTTGCTCACCAAATTTCATAATTTTTCTCGAAGGGGAACTATTTTTTTTATTTTTTTTACTTACCGGGTATGTGTAAAATCGGGAAAAATAGAAAAGCACATGTAGACTTCGAATTTCGACCTCATTTTTTCCAGTCCACCACTAAACAATATCAGGAACCTCCCCACAAAATTTCATTCAGTTTGGCCAAGGTCTTAAATTTGACAAATTTTGGCACCAACCTATCTAGTCGCGGTGCACCGACCAACTTGGCCAAGTGCAAAATGCATCCAATTCAAAACTTTTGTGCACCAACACTTTTACAGTACTCATTTGGGGGCATTTGGAGGCCTTTCCAACCCTCACATCTCAAAAACCACGAATTTCATTTTTTCACAAATCTCCCCACCAAGCCATCTAGCTATGCCGTGGTGCACCGCCAACCTTGGCCATGTGCAAAACCCTCCGAACTCAAAACTTTCGTGCACCAAGAATTTCATGGTATTCATTTGGGGGCATTTGGAGGCCATTCCAACCCTCACATCTCAAAAACCACGAATTTCATTTTTTCACAAAACTCCCCACCAAGCCATTTAGCTATGCCGCGGTGCACCGCCAACCTTGGCCATGTGCAAAACCCTCCGAACTCAAAACTTTCGTGCACCAAGAATTTCATGGTATTCATTTGGGGACATTTGGAGGCCATTCCAACCCTCACATCTCAAAAACCACGAATTTCATTTTTTCACAAAACTCCACACAAGCCATCTAGCTATGCCGCGGTGCACCGACCAACTTGGCCATGTGCAAAACCCTCCGAACTCAAAACTTTCGTGCACCAAGAATTTCATGGTATTCATTTGGGGACATTTGGAGGCCATTCCAACCCTCACATCT
>NW_028196684.1:127500-130000 GCF_037176805.1 Vigna unguiculata | reverse complement strand
TTCGCAGTTCGGCTAAGTCTCCCTCGTTTCCAACTTTCCTCTAAGTTGCCCTCCTCGCAGTTTGGCCAAGTTCACTCTTTTCCAGCGTCATCCCCCCAAGTTGCCTTGGGCGCAGTTCGGCCTAGTTCACTCTTTTCCAGCATCATCCCCCCAAGTTGTCTTGTTCGCAGTTCGGCCTAGTTCACTCTTTTCCAGCGTCATCCCCCCAAGTTGCCTTGTTCGCAGTTCGGTCTAGTTCACTCTTTTCCAGCATCATCCCCCCAAGTTGCCTTGTTCGCAGTTTGGCCTAGTTCACTCTTTTCCAGTGTCATCCCCCCAAGTTGCCTTGTTCGCAGTTTGGCCTAGTTCACTCTTTTCCAGTGTCATCCCCCCAAGTTGTCGTTGCCAACAACCCAAGAGTCCATAGTATTCGGAGTTCTAGCGGGGCCTCCCCTTGCTTCCAACAACCCAAGAGTCCGTAGTATTCGGAGTTCTAGCGGGACCTCCCCTTGCTTCCAACAACCCAAGAGTCCATAGTATTCGGAGTTCTAGCGGGGCCTCCCCTTGCTTCGTTCAACCCAAGAGTCCGTAGTATTCGGAGTTCTAGCGGGGCCTCCCGTTGCTTCCAACAACCCAAGAGTCCATAGTATTCGGAGTTCTCGCGTGGCCTCCCATTGATTCAAACAACCCAAAAGTCCATCTTCTTCGCAGTTCAACATCGCCTCCCTCGTTTCCAACAGGCCCAAAGGTCGTCTTCTTCGCAGATCCACGAAGAGCTCATCACGATTTGCCACATTCCATTTCCCACGGGTTGTCAACAACACTTTCTCACACTTCCCGCAATCGAGTACGTGCATGACATGCCAAAGCACATCTTATTTGCCTTCCATCGCACTCAAGACGACGGGTTGTGGAAGAACGATATTGCTCACAACAAGTTCAAGGACAACGTCTCAATCAAGGGACACAACCGAATTATGTTAACTGGGTCGCTAAAGTAAACCCGAGTTCATATAATGCACCGCATCCAAAAGAACTAGCCACAACACGTGCATCACTGAGATGTTTCACTAGATGGAACACGTGCGTGACATTAGGATCCTCCAACACCTCTTCGTGATGGAAAGATAGAATTCGAAGCAACCACAGAAGTACCGTCTAGTGGGTAGGCAACACAGGGACTGATCAACCAATATCACCCAAGGCAACGGGTGAAAATGGAAGAGATGCATGCTTGACCGTTCGATACGCAAGGCATGGAGCCAGCCAGCAAGTGCATCTCGATTACAACTCACACACCCTCACGTTCGCAAGACACCACACCACAAGACGGTCCACCCCCCACCTACCATAGGCAAGCAAGCAAATGGAAACATCAAGTGACGCATGGTCAAGCATCGCTAGGCATGAAAATAACTTTCCACAATATCCGAGGGACTAGCTGCCGAGCTAACCAACGATCAGTGACGACCGTGTGTTGGTATTAATAAAGCTCAACAACTATGAAGAGGCTAGTTGTGCCATGATAAACATGCTAACGCACGCACCACGTGAGGGGGGAGGCCTCATCAAGCTCCCTTTAAAACCTGCCAGTGTGGAGCTGGCCGGCTCAAGGAGCACTCCCCCCCTATAAGAGGTTAATATGCAAAAGGCAAAATTGTACAAGTAGATACACTTTTTTTGAGCAGACATAAGTCCATATCTCGGGCTACACTTCGAATTTTGATGCGATTTTTTGCAGTAATTCGTAGAATAATGGTATCTCCTTGCTCACCAAATTTCATAATTTTTCTCGAAGGGGAACTATTTTTTTTATTTTTTTTACTTACCGGGTATGTGTAAAATCGGGAAAAATAGAAAAGCACATGTAGACTTCGAATTTCGACCTCATTTTTTCCAGTCCACCACTAAACAATATCAGGAACCTCCCCACAAAATTTCATTCAGTTTGGCCAAGGTCTTAAATTTGACAAATTTTGGCACCAAGCTATCTAGTCGCGGTGCACCGACCAACTTGGCCAAGTGCAAAATGCATCCAATTCAAAACTTTTGTGCACCAACACTTTTACAGTACTCATTTGGGGACATTTGGAGGCCTTTCCAACCCTCACATCTCAAAAACCACGAATTTCATTTTTTCACAAAACTCCCCACCAAGCCTTCTAGCTATGCCGCGGTGCACCGCCAACATTGGCCATGTGCAAAACCCTCCGAACTCAAAACTTTCGTGCACCAAGAATTTCATGGTATTCATTTGGGGACATTTGGAGGCATTTCCAACCCTCACATCTCAAAAACCACGAATTTCATTTTTTCACAAAACTCCCCACCAAGCCTTCTAGCTATGCCGCGGTGCACCGCCAACATTGGCCATGTGCAAAACCCTCCGAACTCAAAACTTTCGTGCACCAAGAATTTCATGGTATTCATTTGGGGGCATTTGGAGGCCTTTCCAACCCTCACATCTCAAAAACCACGAATTTCATTTTTTCACAAATCTCCCCACCAAGCCATTTAGCTA
>NW_028196684.1:45000-47500 GCF_037176805.1 Vigna unguiculata | reverse complement strand
CGTCATCCCCCCAAGTTGCCTTGGGCGCAGTTCGGCCTAGTTCACTCTTTTCCAGCATCATCCCCCCAAGTTGTCTTGTTCGCAGTTCGGCCTAGTTCACTCTTTTCCAGCGTCATCCCCCCAAGTTGCCTTGTTCGCAGTTCGGTCTAGTTCACTCTTTTCCAGCATCATCCCCCCAAGTTGCCTTGTTCGCAGTTTGGCCTAGTTCACTCTTTTCCAGTGTCATCCCCCCAAGTTGCCTTGTTCGCAGTTTGGCCTAGTTCACTCTTTTCCAGTGTCATCACCCCAAGTTGCCTTGTTCGCAGTTTGGCCTAGTTCACTCTTTTCCAGTGTCATCACCCCAAGTTGTCGTTGCCAACAACCCAAGAGTCCATAGTATTCGGAGTTCTAGCGGGGCCTCCCCTTGCTTCCAACAACCCAAGAGTCCATAGTATTCGGAGTTCTAGCGGGGCCTCCCCTTGCTTCCAACAACCCAAGAGTCCATAGTATTCGGAGTTCTAGCGGGGCCTCCCCTTGCTTCCAACAACCCAAGAGTCCGTAGTATTCGGAGTTCTAGCGGGACCTCCCCTTGCTTCCAACAACCCAAGAGTCCATAGTATTCGGAGTTCTAGCGGGGCCTCCCCTTGCTTCCAACAACCCAAGAGTCCGTAGTATTCGGAGTTCTAGCGGGGCCTCCCGTTGCTTCCAACAACCCAAGAGTCCATAGTATTCGGAGTTCTCGCGTGGCCTCCCATTGATTCAAACAACCCAAAAGTCCATCTTCTTCGCAGTTCAACATCGCCTCCCTCGTTTCCAACAGGCCCAAAGGTCGTCTTCTTCGCAGATCCACGAAGAGCTCATCACGATTTGCCACATTCCATTTCCCACGGGTTGTCAACAACACTTTCTCACACTTCCCGCAATCGAGTACGTGCATGACATGCCAAAGCACATCTTATTTGCCTTCCATCGCACTCAAGACGACGGGTTGTGGAAGAACGATATTGCTCACAACAAGTTCAAGGACAACGTCTCAATCAAGGGACACAACCGAATTATGTTAACTGGGTCGCTAAAGTAAACCCGAGTTCATATAATGCACCGCATCCAAAAGAACTAGCCACAACACGTGCATCACTGAGATGTTTCACTAGATGGAACACGTGCGTGACATTAGGATCCTCCAACACCTCTTCGTGATGGAAAGATAGAATTCGAAGCAACCACAGAAGTACCGTCTAGTGGGTAGGCAACACAGGGACTGATCAACCAATATCACCCAAGGCAACGGGTGAAAATGGAAGAGATGCATGCTTGACCGTTCGATACGCAAGGCATGGAGCCAGCCAGCAAGTGCATCTCGATTACAACTCACACACCCTCACGTTCGCAAGACACCACACCACAAGACGGTCCACCCCCCACCTACCATGGGCAAGCAAGCAAATGGAAACATCAAGTGACGCATGGTCAAGCATCGCTAGGCATGAAAATAACTTTCCACAATATCCGAGGGACTAGCTGCCGAGCTAACCAACGATCAGTGACGACCGTGTGTTGGTATTAATAAAGCTCAACAACTATGAAGAGGCTAGTTGTGCCATGATAAACATGCTAACGCACGCACCACGTGAGGGGGGAGGCCTCATCAAGCTCCCTTTAAAACCTGCCAGTGTGGAGCTGGCCGGCTCAAGGAGCACTCCCCCCCTATAAGAGGTTAATATGCAAAAGGCAAAATTGTACAAGTAGATACACTTTTTTTGAGCAGACATAAGTCCATATCTCGGGCTACACTTCGAATTTTGATGCGATTTTTTGCAGTAATTCGTAGAATAATGGTATCTCCTTGCTCACCAAATTTCATAATTTTTCTCGAAGGGGAACTATTTTTTTTATTTTTTTTACTTACCGGGTATGTGTAAAATCGGGAAAAATAGAAAAGCACATGTAGACTTCGAATTTCGACCTCATTTTTTCCAGTCCACCACTAAACAATATCAGGAACCTCCCCACAAAATTTCATTCAGTTTGGCCAAGGTCTTAAATTTGACAAATTTTGGCACCAAGCTATCTAGTCGCGGTGCACCGACCAACTTGGCCAAGTGCAAAATGCATCCAATTCAAAACTTTTGTGCACCAACACTTTTACAGTACTCATTTGGGGACATTTGGAGGCCTTTCCAACCCTCACATCTCAAAAACCACGAATTTCATTTTTTCACAAAACTCCCCACCAAGCCTTCTAGCTATGCCGCGGTGCACCGCCAACATTGGCCATGTGCAAAACCCTCCGAACTCAAAACTTTCGTGCACCAAGAATTTCATGGTATTCATTTGGGGACATTTGGAGGCATTTCCAACCCTCACATCTCAAAAACCACGAATTTCATTTTTTCACAAAACTCCCCACCAAGCCTTCTAGCTATGCCGCGGTGCACCGCCAACATTGGCCATGTGCAAAACCCTCCGAACTCAAAACTTTCGTGCACCAAGAATTTCATGGTATTCATTTGGGGGCATT
>NW_028196684.1:22500-25000 GCF_037176805.1 Vigna unguiculata | reverse complement strand
TTATTTGCCTTCCATCGCACTCAAGACGACGGGTTGTGGAAGAACGATATTGCTCACAACAAGTTCAAGGACAACGTCTCAATCAAGGGACACAACCGAATTATGTTAACTGGGTCGCTAAAGTAAACCCGAGTTCATATAATGCACCGCATCCAAAAGAACTAGCCACAACACGTGCATCACTGAGATGTTTCACTAGATGGAACACGTGCGTGACATTAGGATCCTCCAACACCTCTTCGTGATGGAAAGATAGAATTCGAAGCAACCACAGAAGTACCGTCTAGTGGGTAGGCAACACAGGGACTGATCAACCAATATCACCCAAGGCAACGGGTGAAAATGGAAGAGATGCATGCTTGACCGTTCGATACGCAAGGCATGGAGCCAGCCAGCAAGTGCATCTCGATTACAACTCACACACCCTCACGTTCGCAAGACACCACACCACAAGACGGTCCACCCCCCACCTACCATGGGCAAGCAAGCAAATGGAAACATCAAGTGACGCATGGTCAAGCATCGCTAGGCATGAAAATAACTTTCCACAATATCCGAGGGACTAGCTGCCGAGCTAACCAACGATCAGTGACGACCGTGTGTTGGTATTAATAAAGCTCAACAACTATGAAGAGGCTAGTTGTGCCATGATAAACATGCTAACGCACGCACCACGTGAGGGGGGAGGCCTCATCAAGCTCCCTTTAAAACCTGCCAGTGTGGAGCTGGCCGGCTCAAGGAGCACTCCCCCCCTATAAGAGGTTAATATGCAAAAGGCAAAATTGTACAAGTAGATACACTTTTTTTGAGCAGACATAAGTCCATATCTCGGGCTACACTTCGAATTTTGATGCGATTTTTTGCAGTAATTCGTAGAATAATGGTATCTCCTTGCTCACCAAATTTCATAATTTTTCTCGAAGGGGAACTATTTTTTTTATTTTTTTTACTTACCGGGTATGTGTAAAATCGGGAAAAATAGAAAAGCACATGTAGACTTCGAATTTCGACCTCATTTTTTCCAGTCCACCACTAAACAATATCAGGAACCTCCCCACAAAATTTCATTCAGTTTGGCCAAGGTCTTAAATTTGACAAATTTTGGCACCAAGCTATCTAGTCGCGGTGCACCGACCAACTTGGCCAAGTGCAAAATGCATCCAATTCAAAACTTTTGTGCACCAACACTTTTACAGTACTCATTTGGGGACATTTGGAGGCCTTTCCAACCCTCACATCTCAAAAACCACGAATTTCATTTTTTCACAAAACTCCCCACCAAGCCTTCTAGCTATGCCGCGGTGCACCGCCAACATTGGCCATGTGCAAAACCCTCCGAACTCAAAACTTTCGTGCACCAAGAATTTCATGGTATTCATTTGGGGACATTTGGAGGCATTTCCAACCCTCACATCTCAAAAACCACGAATTTCATTTTTTCACAAAACTCCCCACCAAGCCTTCTAGCTATGCCGCGGTGCACCGCCAACATTGGCCATGTGCAAAACCCTCCGAACTCAAAACTTTCGTGCACCAAGAATTTCATGGTATTCATTTGGGGGCATTTGGAGGCCTTTCCAACCCTCACATCTCAAAAACCACGAATTTCATTTTTTCACAAATCTCCCCACCAAGCCATTTAGCTATGCCGTGGTGCACCGCCAACCTTGCCCATGTGCAAAACCCAACCAACTCAAAACTTTCGTGCACCAAGACTTTCATGGTATTCATTTGGGGGCATTTGGAGGCCATTCCAACCCTCACATCTCAAAAACCACGAATTTCATTTTTTCACAAAACTCCCCACCAAGCCATTTAGCTATGCCGTGGTGCACCGCCAACCTTGCCCATGTGCAAAACCCAACCAACTCAAAACTTTCGTGCACCAAGACTTTCATGGTATTCATTTGGGGGCATTTGGAGGCCATTCCAACCCTCACATCTCAAAAACCACGAATTTCATTTTTTCACAAAACTCCCCACCAAGCCATTTAGCTATGCCGTGGTGCACCGACCAACTTGGCCAAGTGCAAAATGCATCCAATTCAAAACTTTTGTGCACCAACACTTTTACAGTACTCATTTGGGGACATTTGGAGGCCTTTCCAACCCTCACATCTCAAAAACCACGAATTTCATTTTTTCACAAAACTCCCCACCAAGCCTTCTAGCTATGCCGCGGTGCACCGCCAACATTGGCCATGTGCAAAACCCTCCGAACTCAAAACTTTCGTGCACCAAGAATTTCATGGTATTCATTTGGGGACATTTGGAGGCATTTCCAACCCTCACATCTCAAAAACCACGAATTTCATTTTTTCACAAAACTCCCCACCAAGCCTTCTAGCTATGCCGCGGTGCACCGCCAACATTGGCCATGTGCAAAACCCTCCGAACTCAAAACTTTCGTGCACCAAGAATTTCATGGTATTCATTTGGGGGCATTTGGAGGCCTTTCCAACCCTCACATCTCAAAAACCACGAATTTCATTTTTTCACA
>NW_028196684.1:0-5000 GCF_037176805.1 Vigna unguiculata | reverse complement strand
TTCCAACAACCCAAGAGTCGGTCGTATTTGGAGTTTCACATCGCTTCCCAGGAAGCCAACAACCAAAAGGTCGGTCGTATTTGGAGTTCAGTATTCGCTTCAGTCGATTCCAACTTCCCAAAAACCTGCCTTCTTCGCAGTTCGGCTAAGTCTCCCTCGTTTCCAACTTTCCTCTAAGTTGCCCTCCTCGCAGTTTGGCCAAGTTCACTCTTTTCCAGCGTCATCCCCCCAAGTTGCCTTGGGCGCAGTTCGGCCTAGTTCACTCTTTTCCAGCATCATCCCCCCAAGTTGTCTTGTTCGCAGTTCGGCCTAGTTCACTCTTTTCCAGCGTCATCCCCCCAAGTTGCCTTGTTCGCAGTTCGGTCTAGTTCACTCTTTTCCAGCATCATCCCCCCAAGTTGCCTTGTTCGCAGTTTGGCCTAGTTCACTCTTTTCCAGTGTCATCCCCCCAAGTTGCCTTGTTCGCAGTTTGGCCTAGTTCACTCTTTTCCAGTGTCATCCCCCCAAGTTGTCGTTGCCAACAACCCAAGAGTCCATAGTATTCGGAGTTCTAGCGGGGCCTCCCCTTGCTTCCAACAACCCAAGAGTCCATAGTATTCGGAGTTCTAGCGGGGCCTCCCCTTGCTTCCAACAACCCAAGAGTCCGTAGTATTCGGAGTTCTAGCGGGACCTCCCCTTGCTTCCAACAACCCAAGAGTCCATAGTATTCGGAGTTCTAGCGGGGCCTCCCCTTGCTTCCAACAACCCAAGAGTCCGTAGTATTCGGAGTTCTAGCGGGGCCTCCCGTTGCTTCCAACAACCCAAGAGTCCATAGTATTCGGAGTTCTCGCGTGGCCTCCCATTGATTCAAACAACCCAAAAGTCCATCTTCTTCGCAGTTCAACATCGCCTCCCTCGTTTCCAACAGGCCCAAAGGTCGTCTTCTTCGCAGATCCACGAAGAGCTCATCACGATTTGCCACATTCCATTTCCCACGGGTTGTCAACAACACTTTCTCACACTTCCCGCAATCGAGTACGTGCATGACATGCCAAAGCACATCTTATTTGCCTTCCATCGCACTCAAGACGACGGGTTGTGGAAGAACGATATTGCTCACAACAAGTTCAAGGACAACGTCTCAATCAAGGGACACAACCGAATTATGTTAACTGGGTCGCTAAAGTAAACCCGAGTTCATATAATGCACCGCATCCAAAAGAACTAGCCACAACACGTGCATCACTGAGATGTTTCACTAGATGGAACACGTGCGTGACATTAGGATCCTCCAACACCTCTTCGTGATGGAAAGATAGAATTCGAAGCAACCACAGAAGTACCGTCTAGTGGGTAGGCAACACAGGGACTGATCAACCAATATCACCCAAGGCAACGGGTGAAAATGGAAGAGATGCATGCTTGACCGTTCGATACGCAAGGCATGGAGCCAGCCAGCAAGTGCATCTCGATTACAACTCACACACCCTCACGTTCGCAAGACACCACACCACAAGACGGTCCACCCCCCACCTACCATGGGCAAGCAAGCAAATGGAAACATCAAGTGACGCATGGTCAAGCATCGCTAGGCATGAAAATAACTTTCCACAATATCCGAGGGACTAGCTGCCGAGCTAACCAACGATCAGTGACGACCGTGTGTTGGTATTAATAAAGCTCAACAACTATGAAGAGGCTAGTTGTGCCATGATAAACATGCTAACGCACGCACCACGTGAGGGGGGAGGCCTCATCAAGCTCCCTTTAAAACCTGCCAGTGTGGAGCTGGCCGGCTCAAGGAGCACTCCCCCCCTATAAGAGGTTAATATGCAAAAGGCAAAATTGTACAAGTAGATACACTTTTTTTGAGCAGACATAAGTCCATATCTCGGGCTACACTTCGAATTTTGATGCGATTTTTTGCAGTAATTCGTAGAATAATGGTATCTCCTTGCTCACCAAATTTCATAATTTTTCTCGAAGGGGAACTATTTTTTTTATTTTTTTTACTTACCGGGTATGTGTAAAATCGGGAAAAATAGAAAAGCACATGTAGACTTCGAATTTCGACCTCATTTTTTCCAGTCCACCACTAAACAATATCAGGAACCTCCCCACAAAATTTCATTCAGTTTGGCCAAGGTCTTAAATTTGACAAATTTTGGCACCAAGCTATCTAGTCGCGGTGCAACGACCAACTTGGCCAAGTGCAAAATGCATCCAATTCAAAACTTTTGTGCACCAACACTTTTACAGTACTCATTTGGGGACATTTGGAGGCCTTTCCAACCCTCACATCTCAAAAACCACGAATTTCATTTTTTCACAAAACTCCCCACCAAGCCTTCTAGCTATGCCGCGGTGCACCGCCAACATTGGCCATGTGCAAAACCCTCCGAACTCAAAACTTTCGTGCACCAAGAATTTCATGGTATTCATTTGGGGACATTTGGAGGCCTTTCCAACCCTCACATCTCAAAAACCACGAATTTCATTTTTTCACAAAACTCCCCACCAAGCCTTCTAGCTATGCCGCGGTGCACCGCCAACATTGGCCATGTGCAAAACCCTCCGAACTCAAAACTTTCGTGCACCAAGAATTTCATGGTATTCATTTGGGGGCATTTGGAGGCCTTTCCAACCCTCACATCTCAAAAACCACGAATTTCATTTTTTCACAAATCTCCCCACCAAGCCATTTAGCTATGCCGTGGTGCACCGCCAACCTTGCCCATGTGCAAAACCCAACCAACTCAAAACTTTCGTGCACCAAGACTTTCATGGTATTCATTTGGGGGCATTTGGAGGCCATTCCAACCCTCACATCTCAAAAACCACGAATTTCATTTTTTCACAAAACTCCCCACCAAGCCATTTAGCTATGCCGTGGTGCACCGCCAACCTTGCCCATGTGCAAAACCCAACCAACTCAAAACTTTCGTGCACCAAGACTTTCATGGTATTCATTTGGGGGCATTTGGAGGCCATTCCAACCCTCACATCTCAAAAACCACGAATTTCATTTTTTCACAAAACTCCCCACCAAGCCATTTAGCTATGCCGTGGTGCACCGACCAACTTGGCCAAGTGCAAAATGCATCCAATTCAAAACTTTTGTGCACCAACACTTTTACAGTACTCATTTGGGGACATTTGGAGGCCTTTCCAACCCTCACATCTCAAAAACCACGAATTTCATTTTTTCACAAAACTCCCCACCAAGCCTTCTAGCTATGCCGCGGTGCACCGCCAACATTGGCCATGTGCAAAACCCTCCGAACTCAAAACTTTCGTGCACCAAGAATTTCATGGTATTCATTTGGGGACATTTGGAGGCATTTCCAACCCTCACATCTCAAAAACCACGAATTTCATTTTTTCACAAAACTCCCCACCAAGCCTTCTAGCTATGCCGCGGTGCACCGCCAACATTGGCCATGTGCAAAACCCTCCGAACTCAAAACTTTCGTGCACCAAGAATTTCATGGTATTCATTTGGGGGCATTTGGAGGCCTTTCCAACCCTCACATCTCAAAAACCACGAATTTCATTTTTTCACAAATCTCCCCACCAAGCCATTTAGCTATGCCGTGGTGCACCGACAACCTTGCCCATGTGCAAAACCCAACCAACTCAAAACTTTCGTGCACCAAGACTTTCATGGTATTCATTTGGGGGCATTTGGAGGCCATTCCAACCCTCACATCTCAAAAACCACGAATTTCATTTTTTCACAAAACTCCCCACCAAGCCATTTAGCTATGCCGTGGTGCACCGACAACCTTGCCCATGTGCAAAACCCAACCAACTCAAAACTTTCGTGCACCAAGACTTTCATGGTATTCATTTGGGGGCATTTGGAGGCCATTCCCACCCTCACATCTCAAAAACCACGAATTTCATTTTTTCACAAAACTCCCCACCAAGCCATTTAGCTATGCCGTGGTGCACCGACAACCTTGCCCATGTGCAAAACCCAACCAACTCAAAACTTTTGTGCACCAAGACTTTCATGGTATTCATTTGGGGGCATTTGGAGGCCATTCCAACCCTCACATCTCAAAAACCACGAATTTCATTTTTTCACAAAACTCCCCACCAAGCCATTTAGCTATGCCGTGGTGCACCGCCAACCTTGGCCATGTGCAAAACCCAACCAACTCAAAACTTTCGTGCACCAAGACTTTCATGGTATTCATTTGGGGGCATTTGGAGGCCATTCCAACCCTCACATCTCAAAAACCACGAATTTCATTTTTTCACAAAACTCCCCACCAAGCCATTTAGCTATGCCGTGGTGCACCGACCAACTTGGCCATGTGCAAAACCCAACCAACTCAAAACTTTCGTGCACCAAGACTTTCATGGTATTCATTTGGGGGCATTTGGAGGCCTTTCCAACCCTCACAACTCAAAAACCACGAATTTCATTTTTTCACAAAACTCCCCACCAAGCCATTTAGCTATGCCGTGGTGCACCGACAACCTTGCCCATGTGTAAAACCCAACCAACTCAAAACTTTTGTGCACCAAGACTTTCATGGTATTCATTTGGGGGCATTTGGAGGCCATTCCAACCTTCACATCTCAAAAACCACGAATTTCACTTTTTCACAAAACTCCCCACCAAGCAAGGTAAAGTACATTACATGGCTACATCATAGTCTATTCCATGTGACCAATTAGTGTCAGCCTCTATAACGAAAAACTTACATTTTTTTTAAGAGATTACAAAGACATTTAGATAAAGCATTTTGATTTGGTAGATGAAGGGGAGGGACGAATCAAAGCGACAAGGGCTGAATCTCAGTGGATCGTGGCAGCAAGGCCACTCTGCCACTTACAATACCCTGTCGCGTATTTAAGTCGTCTGCAAAGGATTCTACCCGTCGTTCGATAGGAATTGCGCTTCAAGGCGTCTCGCAAGGATGATTCTCCTTACAAGGTTCACCAACGACACGTGCCTCTGGGGGGCCGAGGCCCCCTACTGCTGGTCGGCAAACAAACAACGGGCGCAC